>NW_025335548.1:3261207-3281327 GCF_004798865.1 Varanus komodoensis
AAAAATGTTTAAAGGCTTTGAAAAGAGCACAGAGTTTCCTTCACATAGGAACAAATGACTGAGGATTTAAAAAAGAAAAAAAAGCTTTTCCAGATGAATAGGTATTCAGGCAAGATGGGATTTTTCCTTAACAATAATTTCTAGTAGGTCTTCTTGCACTGCAGATGAAATATTTCAATAAAGCCACTCAAAAGGCTCAAATAAAATATATTGTTAAGATTTTTTCTACTTGGAGGGCCAGCTGTGTTAAGAAACAGATTAAACTATCAAAAATGTGAAAGGTGTTGAATTCAGCTAAGAAGAATCAAACAGATTCAATCAACTAAAAATTCTGCTATGTTTCCCTCTCCCCACTTCCTCAAATTCAAGGTGAACCTGTGGAATTCAGTGGATATAATTGTCTTCAGTAAAATGAAACAGGCAGAAGTGGTTTTAAAAAAAATTCTTTAGGGGAGAGCTGAAAGAGACTCTGCGTGGTACACTCTGAGAGAGTTCTTTATTGTGAGATCTGCCAACATCATCAAGAGAACCTATTTTTCATACATAATGGAAGTTTTCAGATCAGATAATAAAGAGGGAAAATAGTGCCAAATGCCAAACCAGCTTCTCATTTAACTATTTATGAGACACAAACAATTATGTAATTTAACGACCTGTTGATTTTCATTGATTGAAATTTTTCAATACGCATATGGTGGAAAAAACCAAAGGCCTATCTAATCTGTTTCTCACTGTGGCCAGCGGAAGGCCTATGGACAGGCCAAATCCCTTTTGTTTCCCTGCGAGTGGTATACTGCGGCATATTGCCTTCAATACTGGAGGTGGTATATTGACTAACAGCCAGCGGCTTGTTTTTTTCTCCATGAATTTATTTAATCTCCAGACGTCTGGGTTCAGGGCCATCACTATATCTTGTGAATGCCATCGTTTAACTCTGCTCTGTGTGAGGAAGTAGTTCATTTTGCCTGTCCTGAATCTCCCACTATGCAGCTTCATCAGATAACATGGGATGCCAGCAGTATAAAAGAGGCACTTGGCTTTCCTACACTATACATATTCCATTCACCTCTATCTTTCCCTCCCCTTCTTGCCTTATTTCCATGTGCCAAATTTTGTAATAAGAGCTGCACACAAATGGCCTCTTAAAAATCTCCTGCCCATTTGTGGGTGGAGAAATGGGGGATACAATTCCCCAGAGAGAGGAAAGGAGAAATTCCCCAGCCATTTCTCACAGGTAGGGCTCACCATGAGCAGGGATTATAGCCCAGCTTATTTCTCTTCTTCTAAGGGTTTGCTTGGGGAAGGTGACAGTGGGACTGGCAACAGTCTTATCTGTGTTGGCAGCCCCCCCCCCATTTCTCATCCTCCACAATGTCCTGTGCTTAGAATCAGTTCAGAGCATTGTAGAAGAGAGGGAAGGCAGCAACCATATAACTTCAGTGTTCGCGTGGAAAGCCAAGGAGGCTACAGGCTGCCAGAAAGACAATTGCACAATGAACGACAAGACGCTCACGCATACTTCTCACCACTTCATCCGTAAGGTAGGAATTTGTCTGGGAATTTTCTCCTCTGAAATTATTTTCAAAAGCCATCTCTTTTCATTAAATCTGAATGGGAACAGTTAAAAAAAAGTAAGTAGGAGACATTTTTGGCACAGCCCTAGGTGTAATCCGCTCTAGCCCATTGATCATTTTGGTTGTGCTTCTCTAAATCTTTTCTGTTCTACAAAACATTTGGACATTTGGAACACAGGGGGCCTAAAGGTGCTATGGCAGCCTGTGCTTAATTGGACCCGTGAGAGCGATACATTCTTGGTTGGACGTATCTACTAACAACAGTCTGAAATAGTAGCTTCTGTTCAGGGACACCCAGGTCAGAAGTTACCAGCATCAAGTTTTGTTCTATCAAGTTACTGGGGATACCCAGCCAGCCAGTGTCAGAAAAGTAACAGTGCAGTAGAGAAAATATTTGCCTAACCTCGTCTTTGTGGTTTTGTGGAATATTGCGTAGAGAATATTCTGATTAGTAACCTGACAGAATGCCTCTGCAATGGGAAAAGTGCAGAAAAGGGCCAGTAAAAAGATCAAGGGGCTGGAGTAACACCCCATGCAGAAAGGGACTGTTTCTCAAAGTTTTCTGTTTCTGCAGAAAGGGGCTTTTCTCTAAGCTGCACAGTCCCAAACTTTGAGAAAAGAGAAAAGTTGAGTAAGGGACAAGAAAAGAGAAAAGTTGAGTTAGGGGCAACAAAAAGCTTAGAGAAAAGTTGAGTGAGAGGCAACAAGGAAGGAGGTGTACAAGATTATGGGTGCTGTGGAGAAAGTGGACAGGGAGATGTGTGTCTCCTTCTCTCATAATGCCGGTATCCAGGATCATCTCATGAACCTGATGGGCGAGAGATCCAGGATAGGCAAGAGCAAGTGCTTTTTCACACTGTGCACAGCTAATCAATGGAATTCACATCTGCAAGATGCAGGGATAGCTCTTCTGGTGTCATTTTTTATTTGGCAGTGAGCCCCGCCATTTTCAAGTAAACACACCTGCATTTGTAGCCTTAACAGTTACTTGAGTATGACAGGTGAATATTTAACTGCCAGTTGTTTTCTGTCATGAAGATGCAATGGGTGGGTGGATTGGGAAGTTTGTATCACTGTGTTGATTCATCTGAAAAAGATCTTAAAAGCAACAATAGCACAATATCTGTGTCAGGATGTTTCCAGACGGACAGCTTCTAATGCGACCAATCAAAAAGCAGCTCATGCAGTTAATCAGCCCAACCCCATGCCAATTTTAAACTAGTTTTCAGCTTTAACAAGGTACCAAAGAACAAAACCAAACAAAACACCACCAAGTAACAAACTCCCCTCTACACACTCACAGACAAACAATAGTTTAAAATCAAAAGGAGCCAAGTGCAAACTTTTAATTATATATTAATATCCATTAGAAGCCAGGCAGAATAAGAATGTTTTCATTGCCCACCCAAATGTCATCAGGGAAAGAAATTCCAAAACTGGAATGCTGCCAGAGAAAAAGGCCCTGTCTGGTATTCTCCCCAGCTGAACTATTTCCGTGGTTGAACACATAGCATGGCCTCAAAAAATTATGTCATTGTGCAGGCAGCTTCTTGAATGAAGAAGAAAGGTTGGGGTTTTAAAAGCATTGGTAATCATTTTGATTACTGTTGAGTGAGTCATCTGACAAATGTACCAAAGGAGAACGGGGACACCTTCCTTTGTTTAATTGAAACAGCGAAGATCAAAAGTTGCTCAGCATCCCATGAATTGCATCTGTAGTAGAAATCGAGACTGAGAGGAAAAATTAATCCTCTTTGCCAAACAACACATCAGAAATCTCAGTGATTCTGCAAATGGCACGCCCTGCTTCAACTGAAATGTTCTGATGTTTTTCAGCAAGGAGCCACAAAAGGGGATGAAATGCTTTGCGTATATGCAGTGGGTTTCACAGTTACCTCCTCAAAGCGCAAGGATTATTGGCTCTGTGTTGCTTTGTTTTCAGGCCCCTCACAAAAAGCTTGAGCTTTGGTCTCAGGGGAATGAATGTGTAATTGAAATGATGACATCATGCAAAAGGTTGCAGCCAATATGCCAGTCTGCCTCAGATCGAGTGGAAGGAGGCACATGCTCCGTGCTGCTTCTCCTCTTTTCTCCGTAACCTCTAGTTTTACACAGAATGGGCTGTGCGGTGAAGGTATGGCAAATTTCTCTCCGTCTCTGCCAGTGACAGCCAGTGAATTGAGGCCAAAACACACAGTGTGGGAAATACAGAGCACAAGGACAGTGTATTCAATATTGTGAGGAAGGAGAGAGGGGGAGGAGGGGGATCCTAAAAAAGAGAGATAAATCAATGACTGGACTGAGTCGATCTGATATGCTGAGGGTCTGGGATGAGAGAGTGTGGGGGGGGTGGGAAGGGACAGGGAGAAAGGCGGGAAGTCAGCACAGATCTGAGTGAGAGAAAGAATTGTGGGTTCAAAGATGTGGTTTTCATTTTGAAGTTTATTGCTCAACTTGTATTCAGGCCCTTGGGCAAGTTACTTTGCTTTGAGCCTCATCTGTTTACTCGTCTGTGAAATGGGTCTTTTTTGACTCTCTGTGTTCACCATGGCAGCCATTTTGTGGATGGGCAATCCCTTTCACAGCCAATTTGTGACAGCCCTGTGACATTCATATAGTCCCAAATAGCTTGGAAACCACCTCATGACAGAACAAGGGAGAAAGGGACATAAAAGAGTGGCAGCTCCATGTCTTTTACAGTGGTTACTTATACCAGGGGTAGGGAGCATCTGTGTGCCCAAAGACTGAATGGATTTCAGAGAAGCTCTTGCATTGCAAAGAGGGTGGAGCCAAAAGGATAAAACCTAGCTCAAATCTTCCTGCCTAAGAAACAAAGCCTTAGGAAAGCATTTTGACCTTTCAGAACAGGGAAGAACTGCACAAAAGCCAGAAAACCCCATCCAGTTGAAGGAAGTAGCTCCGTGATTGAGAAACAAGGAAGCCAATAACCAAGCCATGAAGCCTGTCTGAAGGAACGTGTAGGGGAGAAAAAGATAACTGGCTTGCAAGGAAGTGTGCTGCTTCCTATCTCATCCTCCCAGTAGTTTTATGAAGCAGGGGGTGGTAGGGGAAGGTGAAGTGAGAGAGGGCTGAACTAGTGAACTTGTAGTTAGAAGCGTGCTGGTGTAATAGGTTGATGAATATTAACTCACACACCTTGAATAGACAATGGGCTAACTATAATACACACATGATGTGTCTAGATGTATATAGTGGGAGATGGGAGATATGAAGTAGGTGGATGGAAAGACTGTAACCTCCTAGTACCTTACCCAATGAGAGAAAAGGGGAGGACCATGGCAGATGAACTGAGGGGTAAAAGGAGCTGCTTTGTGTGTTTGTACTTTGGAGGGATTCTGATAGAGCGGGCTCTCCCCTCTATTGCAATAAATGAAGGAAATGCTTCACTCTGTTGGTAGTCCTGGTTATTTAACTTGAGAAGTATTTTTGCTGCTTTTGCATAATGCAGTCAGCAGTCAGGAAAAGGCAGTGGAGCTGGGCAAAGGTGGGGGGTGGTGTCGCTGTTTGGAGAACTCCGGAAGTGTAGATTGGAACCCCTTGACCGGATTTGGTCCCAGGCCCTAAGATGCCCCACCTCTGCCTTAGACCCTAAAAGTCAACTTAAAAGTTTATCTAATCAAACATGCCCGATAATGGAGAGGTATAAATGCCCATGGCATCCCTTTTACTAAAAGACAAAAACAAGGGTGTGTCTTAGAGACACTTGAGAGCAGCAGGTTAGGACTGAAGCCATGATTCAGAATACAGGAATCCACTTTCTGTGGAAGTGTTGTGGCTGCTTGTTTCCCTCCCGTGACATATAATGAGGCCAGCTTGGTTCTCTTGGAAGTTGCCATTCTGTTCCCTCCCATTCATTTCCAGCTAGGTTCTGGGCATTATGGTGTTAACCATATTTAACATCTCAAGGGTTTCAGTCAGTCCTATATTCTCAAATGTCTCTAACATATGCCATTCTTTCGGGCTTGTGGCCTACATCAGCTCCATCAGCATGAAGGAGCTGATGTAGGCCACTCAGTTCTGTTCCAGCTTTTACACTGTTCCCAGAATAGTTTTCTTTACCTTTGTATAAATTTACCTTCCTCCATTTCAACTTGGAAGTGGGCAAAGTCTCTTTAGGTGCCACTGCCTAGAGTGTACCCCTGTGCGCTGAGCTGATGGGTGACAGCAGGGATAATCCTGCATGCCACTTTCTGTTTGGGGCTCAGGCAGGCCTGTAGCCCGAAATGTTGAAGAGAGGGGGCAGTGAGTAATTGCATAATGGCCAGAGCATAAATACAGATAGCTAAATATGAATGCAAATACTTTGGGCCGGAATAGTGACTCTGCAGTTGAAAAGGCTACAGCATTCTTCTTGCAACCTGGCCAGGCTGGCTGAGGGAACTGCAGTCCAACAGACTTGGAGGGCGCTTGGTTGGGGAGGCTGGGCTAGAGACTTAGATTCCAAATGAAAAGTGACCATTCAGAGGAGGGGCCCAGAATATCCCTTTGGGGACAGACACCCATGGACTCCCTCCATGTCTCTGCAGTCTGGGGTCCAACATGTGCTTGTTTTACACCTCAGGTCATTGCTAGCTTTCCAAGCCTGTGTTTCAAATTTATTACCTGTTTGACCAAAGCCCTATGTTTACTGCCTTGAAAATGAATTCATTAGATCCAGTAAATAAAATAAACATAAACAAAAACAAATGTGTTACTTGCTATGCGAGTCATTAGCTAGCATTTGAATAATCACACTGCCATTCAGAAAGTGTTGCAATTAAGCAGTGCTTACCAAGCAGATCCAACAACTCTTCAGTATATTTGCATCTTGTCAGGCTTCATACTTCATATGATCACTAAAGACTAGTAAATTTTTCTTTTCCTAACAGTTGAACATCAATGTTCTTTACTCATCTGACTAAACAATTTCATTTCACCTGCAATTGCTTGTCAGGGAATATAGTGATGGCGGTGTAATGGCTGTAACCAGTCCTCTGAAAACTCTGTAAAAAGGAAAACTGGTTAGAAAAACTGGTGGGACTGATGGTCGACTGGAGCTTTGCAATCACTTTGCTGAATTGCTGCTGAGATGCTGGGGATGGGATGGGACGGGACTTAGCAGACGGATTTCTCCTCTGCATGATGTGACCTGCACCCTGAGGAGCCCTGACTTTGACAGACAAGAGCCCTCTCCGATGCAGTGATTCTGTAGCTTTATAACGAAGGACACACTGGATGAGTTCCAGCTGTTGATGCCTGCTGATGTGGTCAAGGCGCTTCAGCTGGGGTAGCCGAGTGGCCTCCTTTCAAGAAGCGATGCCGGACGGAGATGTACCCTTAGTTTGAATGGCTGTCTGATCCGAGTGCAGCTTAAAACAAAGAACCCTCAGAAGGGACACCCATCCACAGCTCCTGGACAGCAGGGCAGGGCAAGACACGCAGGTCACCCCCACAGTGCTGAGATGCACTAGATTTTTATATTTTACTTAGTATATTTTTATATTTCTACATTCACATTGAGGTGTATAAATCGGCATACACCTATCTTACGCGAACAGTGGCTCTCCCGGCCACCCCACCCTTGTGGTGACTCATGTCTTCTTTTTTGGTGATTCAGTTCTAGCAATCTGCTGCATGTATACTTGCTCCTAGTGGTTGGATACACCAAGTAGGGAGGTCCTAGATCTGGGAGGCAGGAATGCCTCCTGGGGATACGCCCTTGCCCCAGCCCCAGCCCCACGGAAGAGGTGGTGATGAAGCAAAACTGCTTTGCTCTCAGAAGCGCTCAAATAGTTGGGTGGTTGCCTGGCCAATTCGGTATCCCTTCTTAGTCTAAAATTGGTAACTGTGCCATATAGCTTCCATATGGCCTGAAGTGCCTGATCCTGCCTAACCTTGGAGGCTAAGCAGGGCTGGGTGTGGTTGAAATCTGGATGGGTGACTTAAGGTTGTGAACTGCCAGGAGAGCTTAGACTATGGATGTTATAGAAGTGTAATGAATAATGACAGGGTAAAAATCTGGTTAAGTGCAGTAAATAGTAAGGGCAATGAACATGATTTTGTTAAGAAAAATAATTATTCATTTCAAGGACTTTCAGGGAAAATGATCTTGCCATGGATTAAGACATTACCTGGGGAGGCATATCTATGAGTTTCTGAGAGGTGACTTGTGTAAACCTGGGAGCATCTGTGCCTTTTCTTCTTTTTTCCTTTCAGTGGCATGTAGTTGTTATAGGGAGCTTAATGTCTTGCGGTCAAACTTGAATGCCGGATTTGTCGTAAGCCTTAGTTCTAAATCTTTCAGGCTTTTGAGTTATTGTTTCTTTCTCTGAATCACTGAGACATGTTGTAAGTGGTTAGAGGATGTTTTGGAGTTAAAGTTGGCTTCTTTACCATATCATAGTGAGCTTTGGCATTTATTTATTTACCTTGAAACTTTTATATCCCACTCTTCACTATGTCTCAGTGTGGTGATGCCACACTATACTGAGCACAGATCACTGTTCTAATTTGCTCAGTATCATCTGTTCTGGCCAGAAATGCCCAGCAGGGGTTTCCCTGCTCCCCAGATCCTGCCGCCCAACATCACATGCAGTGGAAGCCTATTGGGGTGGGTGTGCCAATGATGCTCAAGCTTGCCATGGTTCTCTGGACTTAAAAGTTCAATGCTCACTTCACACCAAATTTACATTTGTCATTGATGCTCATATTACATAAAAGGGAGAAATTGTGCAGAATGAATAGCAATCAAACATGGACTGAAAACTGGGCAACCCCCCCCAATGCACAATTTTCCAAATTTATGCCAATTTTCTCCATTGATTAAAGCAGGATTGATTTAGAAATTTTACAGGAATTTAGAAATTTGTGCAACTGGAATGGGGAGCATTGTGCAAATCAAACGTAAGCACATGTCTGGCAATTTGCAATCGTTTTCAGTACACACATTCTCATGGTCATATTTAGGGCCATGAATAGGGCAGGCTTGCATGTTTGGGGAGCCAAAATGGAATTCATGGACACCATTAAGTAGTGCTTGTGCTTAGTCAGAAGAAAGACACACTGTGTTCAATCAGCTGAATTTATGCTAAGATGACAGTCTTAAAAGAAGATGCCAGTAATTAGGTCTTGGCTCAACTGCATGCCAACTGTTTGCTCTCTCGCTGACCCTTTCCTTTTGCTTCTCTGGATGGAGCCATTAAGTGTACACAGTCATACAGCGCAGAGCAGAAATTTTTTTAAAAGACAGTTGAAGAGTTACAACAAGATTACTATCCTTTTGTTCATGCAGCAAGATCATCTGTAAGCTCTTGAACTGGAGTGGAAGAGAGATATTTGGAAAGCACGGCTGTTCCAAGGTGAGAATATCATTTCAGTTTGCTTGTTTTTATAAGAAGGTATTCAAATTTGCAAAGTTCTCCCTATTTGGAATGAGAAGGACTTGAAATTCAAATACTGAAGAAACTCACGCTGATGGATTTATCCTTCTTGACAGTTTCATCCATCTCTCATTATCCTATGCCCTAATACATGAAGATTTATGCTGCCTTGAATTTTTGTCTCTTTCAGGTTGCCATCTTAAACCTATTTGCTAGAGGTAGGAACAAATGCCATTTAACACAGTGAGGGTTACTTCTGAGTAAACATGCATAGGATGACTCTGTCAGTTATCAATTGTGAAGTGGGTTAAGCAGATCTACCATCCTGACATTAAGAGCAGCTGTGCTTGTGAGGGAATTATAGAAGAGCATTGGTGTAACTTGGAAGAAAGGTATATCAAGAAAAGAGATATGTAATGGGGTAGCATCTTATTGGTGTGTTCTTGCATTCCATTTTTTGGAGGTAGAACTTGGTAAAGGATGTTCTTCAAGACCAGTACTGAGAAGGTGAGCTAATTCAATTACCTTGCTTGCTAGCAGAATTGACTATCACTGATGGTTTCTTTAAGAAGATGACCCCTAAAACTGGCTTTTTAAATAAAACATTATGTACTCTGTGTTATTCATACATTACAGGAAGAAGGGGAATAGGATGAAACTCAAGCCCCTTCTGGCTTCATATGGAGATGTTACTGACACCCAGTTGCTTTGCTTTTGAGTCTGGCTCTTTCCCTTACAGATGGGGAATTAAACAGATCTTTAGGTATGCTAAGGTAATCTTGGGGAACAATACAGCTTCCAGATACCTTGGGAGGCTTGGGATCTTTTGCTCTGATCTAGCAGGTGCTGCCAGAGAGAATGCACCCAAGCCTTAGATTCTCTCTCTCTGTCTCACACAGAGAGAGAGAGAGAGTGAGAGAGAGCGAGAGCGAGAGCGAGCATAGGAAGCAAAAGGGAAGTTTACCCAGAAGGAAAGATACAGAAGGTACAAACTCTTAAGCATTCTCATCGTGTTCCATATTTTTATGGGTAACAGGCATGTTCTTTGCTTGTGTTTGCTGGCTTCTACTGACGGGGTGTTTTCCAGGTGTCTGGTATCCCTTCCCTCACCTCTTATTGTATCTGCTCAGGATCATGGCATCCATTCCTTTGTCTAATTTTCCAAAGGGAAACCTCTTCAGGTTATTCATGGCTTTTCCTCTGCAAGAATTCCAGCATGCCTCATTCATTTCATTCTTTTTATCATTCACACTGGCTAGCCTGGGCAATTAGATCACTCCTCCTGAGCTTGAGCTTACCCACAGTATGGCCTGAGAGAGAATGGCACTTGGCATATAACCAGTATTGATATCTTATACTACAGGCACTACTCTCATGGTGTCTGTTTTGTATGGCTTTCAGCCATATTAATTTCCTGGTTCCCTGCTCTTACTGTTGACTAGGCTCTTATGCGCAAGGAGGCCTTGCTCTGAGCCAGATTTTGTTGTGGGTCACTGGCTCCTATTTCCCCTGCTCTTCCACTAGCCAGTGGCAGGAACTGGCTGCCATTCACCTCCATGCAGCGTTGCTATTTTCCCCATGACTCCCCTTTTTCCTTGGCTTGGCCCTTTCCAGTCTTCATTCCCCATGAGACAGTCCCTGGATGAGACCCCACTGTCATGTCTTACGATGCATTCTGCTTTCTTTAGAAACCTGGCGGAACTATTCAGTATTACAGGAGGCACATGTGTAGCTGCATTCAAAGCCAAAGGGCTGGGTTCAAAGCACACACTGCATCCTACAGTGAGAGGGCTTCAGTTCCTTCAGAAATGTGCTTTGCACTCTGGTGATGATGATGATGATGATAAACTCTGGAGAAGTTCTTGTGATATATTGCATTTAAAGTTTTGGGTACTGAGAGTTACTTTTCACAACAGTAAAATCATTTGTATTCCAAAAAACAATCTCATGAGGGTGCCATAGGAATCAAGGCCACTTACATATGGTTAAGAAATGAGAAAATGTGTAACTAAAAAGGAATGATAGAGAATACAGATCTGCATACAGTTTGCATTTGCTAATTTGCTAATTCATATATCATTGTTAACATCAAAGAAGTGAGAGCCAGTGCAGTGTAGTGATTAAGGGTGCAGTGCTGGGACTTGGGGGATCTGGGTTCTAGCCCCTGCTTGGCCATGGCACCAACTGGGTGACTTTGTGCCAATCATAGACTCTCAGTCCAATCTACTTCACGGGGCTGTTGTGGTGGAGAGCAGGAGAAGAAGAGTGATGTAAGCCACTCTGATTTCTTTGTAAGAAAAAAGGCAGGATATCGATCAAATAAATAAATCTTACTGTAATGAGGAGGACTGTGGGCAGGTGACCCCTGTGTCTGCTCAGTCTGGTGTTCAGAGCGCTCTGCAGATGGGCGGCTTCAGAGCCCTTGGAAGGCCCTTCCATCTGGTGGTTCTTTTCCTGCAAACCAGACCTTGACTAGACTGCTCTATCATCAACTCGAAATAGAGGAATGTCTTCTGACAGCCCTTCAGAAGGAGGACAGTTCTCTGCAAAGTAGGACCCAGAGGGAAGTATCCAGCAGGATGTGAATCACCCCACCAATGTCTTTGTGCCCTATTGATTCCCTTCTGCAGGTCTCCTCTCCTGCTGATTCCATTCCACAGGTAGGACCCACCACATAGGCAATGGCAAGTGAGGACTTCCTCAAGGAAGCCCCCCAATGGGTGCAGGTGAGCCTTTCTGCATCAAGACAGGGTGGAAGAGTTTCCTAAGGGTTAGGGTTTATGCTTACTTGCCCTGTTGTAAAAATGAGGATTTCTGCTCATTTTGAGTTGTCCCAGAAAGGTGTGCTTGACAAGCACTGGGTGCTGCTTGCAGAGCAAACTGTGGTGTCAACAAATCAGTAGGCACATAAGAAACTTATTGGATACTGCCTATGCTTACCCTCGTGTTAGGCCTGGCCTGAACATGCAACAGAACGGGGTGGTTTAGCATCCTGAAATGCCTAGAGAGGCCGTGGGCTCTCCCACACCAGAGACATTCAAAAAGAAACTGAACAGCCATCTGAGTGGAATGGTGTAACGTGGTGTCCTGCAACAGCAGGGGGTTGGACCTGATGGCCTTCCAACTCTACTATTCCATGATTCTATGACATGTTAGAATGGACTTTTCCATTTCAGGTGTTGTGATATCACTGATTTTTTTTCCTTTGTTAAAAGAACTATCCATCCTGAAAGTTTTTTTTTAATTACTCAATGATTTGAATGTCTCAGCCTCCCATGTGCAGAAAAGATCGTGGATACTGGGAAATGTTTGTAAGCAATTCGTTAGCTTATTCTGATTATTTACACAGACCTATAAAAATGCTTAAAAATACAATTTTCAGAGTATTGATTTTTTAATCTGTTATTTTCAGAATCTTAAAGATAACTGTCCCAGAAGGGGTATGGGGAAGAGGAGAGAAAAACAGAGTTTTAAAAAAATGTATCTAGAATAACACATAGCCAGATGTTTTAGGATTTTTTTTTCCATTCTGTATTTTAGGATGATGCTTGATGCCTTTTGTTTCAGGAATTTTCCTTTCCCAAGCAGAAAAATCAAGTTTCATAGTGTGGTTTTTGCAAATGTGTAGAATGCCAAAAGGGATTTCACAAGCCTGATTTTGAATGTAGTTTTGCTACTATTAAAGATATTGGCAGAGGTGTTCACTGAGCTGGAAGCAAATTTATACAATAGACCTATAAAATTAAATACCAAATGAGAGAGTTAGTTTTACTTCCCTTACTGCCCTTTATGACTACAACACATGTGGTATAATACCTTGCATGGTTAGTCCGAAAAAAGTCCTACAATTTCCAGCATTCCGGAGCCTGCATGGTGGTATCTGGGCACTTGGAGGTTCCATGAAGTCCGCTTTCCACTCACTCTCTTTTCAGAGTCTAAACCAAAACCTTTGTTTTTCATTAATCCTCTGGCATAACCCCTTAGTCCTTATCCCTAACTGACACCAAGCCAACTCTCCGAATTCCCTATTCTTGGTAGATAAAAAACAAAAAGGAAAAAAAAAGAACTCCGTTGGTCCCAATGCAGACTGTTTCCTGTGTATGAAACAAATTTAGAAAACCAGTGGCTGGAAGCAGATTTAACCTCAAATGCATGCACTTGGTGGTCCTGATCCAGATAAGGCCCTTACACTTTTAACTTTAAAGCAGCAATGGCTGGTGGCTGCAATGTCAGTGGGGCAGTGTATCCACTCCTGGTTTCAACCTGAACTTTAGAGGTGGTCTTCATGGTGCTCAACCTACTTGGGCTAGGATTCAGCACTATGGATTGCTCCTTAAAAGTTCAGCCTGAAACCTAGAGCTGATGCACTGCCATACTGCCATTGGATCCACCAGCCTTTCCTACTTTAATGTAAGAAAGGGAAGGTCAGCTGTATATGGTGCATTTAACATATTCTTTCATTTATGTATAATCCTCTTTTATCGCCCATATTGCTTTCCTGTTCCCTTTCCCTCTCCCTCTTTTATCACCCAGAGTCAACCTTTATTTAGGCTGTAATCTCCTTGAGGAAGAAGCTGGTCTTTTATCACTTACATCAATCTGTAAAACAGCATGTATGCTCAGTGAATGACTTCCGATGATGCTCCCTTTAAAAAGGGGGCCAGAATCTTGCACTTAGACTGCAAGTGAACACAGTGGAACTTACTTATGAGTAAATATGCACAATTGTGCAGTTAAGCACACTTACATTCTGTTGCAATGGGTGAAGCGGAAGCACGTCTAACTCTCTGCTGCATTGTGGCCATGGTATTCCACTGACCTTCATAGTCCTAATGACAGTATTGTTCCGTCTGCCGAAGAAATCTTCCAGTTTGGACAAATGATTTCCTGTTGTTAAAGATAAATGCACATCAATGCAGTTCCTTTAATCTTGTCTCCCTCCTTATTGAAGTCTCAGATTTAGAGATGCTTCCGTAATTAACAATATTAAGGAAGTGGTAATCTGAAGACATGCCCTGAAGGTTTGCATGGGGCTGTTGGGACAGAGGAAGATTTGTGATGGCTGTATCAATGCCCCAGTCGCTCTGCAGATTAAAGCAATATTTTTTGCCAGTCTTCATTCCTGTCGACATTACGGATGTACCTAAAAACATTACAGTGGCTAGTTAACATTTATGAATCTAAGTTCTATATACAATATACTTTAACCAGAGCAGCTTTTCTTTTTTTCTGCTCAAACATAGTCTGCTTCTTTCTTGCCCTGAGGAGTGACTCAGTACAAGAGCATCAAAATGCTATGTTCCATCGGGAACTTATTGGATCTTATTTAACAGAATCCTGTGGTTCTCCAGCAACTGCCCAGCTGTACAGAAACTTAGTAAAGGAGAACATTTTGCATAGCAAGAAACCAGTCCATAAATGCACTTACATGCTTTTCTTTGTGCTGTGGTTTAGTCAGTTTGACAGCAATGTGCCTCTTCTCTGTCAGACTTGTGAACAAGGGGCCATATTCCGAAACCAATGGGAGAACGTTTCAACCTCCCAGGACACCTTGAAATGCCATTCTTGAACAAAGGAGCTTCTGAAGGAAAGGTCAACATGAAACCTAATTGATTACAACTTCTCAAGGAATTTAGTTCTATCACTCTGGCCTGAATCAAGATAAAGTCTTTTTATCCATACTACAGAGCTGCCATAACCCACTCTTTTCCAGCCACTGCCATACTTTCCAAGTTGTGATATGGAGAGTCAGCTGCATTTCCCTTGAAATTTGCACCAGCAGATTGCATCTGTGCTCTTCACTTGCCCCTCGCTGTAGAAGGCTTCTTCTTCCACCCGTAACTGTATAGCTGTCAGGAATGGGTATTTTTTGCAAAATAGTTTGAGGATGCCATTTCCAACCAGCCAATTAACATCCTGAATTACTGAAGCAGCTAACTCTTTTTCCATTCATTTTCAAATATAAGAGAATAAAACCATGTCCAAATTATTGCTACGCACAGAGGGTAAGTATCACTTGAAGCATAATTTTTTCTATTTCTCCTGAAGTGTTATCCTTCTTATACAAAGAGCTTTCTTGAGGACACTGTAGTTAAGAAATTCAACCTTTTATCAAAATCCACTTTATATTGTGGAATCCTTTTCACTCTCCTGATATTGACGATGTGCAGTCTATTCTCAGCACTTGGCTTTAAAAGCAGTGTCATCCACAGGAGTCCTATCTTCACTCTGCTCTTATATCAGGCCTAAACCACTTTAATTCTTGTGGCTGTGGAGAGGGAAGAGGGATTAATCTTACCTGTTCTGGCAGCAGTTATCCATGTCTATTTACATCATGGTTAGACTATTGCAATGAGGGCTATGTAGTCCTACCACTAAAGAGCATCCAAAAGCTTCAGCTGGTGCAAAACGCAGAAGCCAGGCTGCTAAATCGTGCCCCGTATTGCCATCACATCACCCCACCCCGAGTAAGCTAGTGTTGTCTAGTGGTTAGAGTGATGGACATGTTGTCTAGTGAAGCTCATGGGGAGATTTTGAGCTAGTATCTCATTTTCAGCCTAACCTACCTCACAGAGTGGTTGTTGTGAGGATAAAATTGAGAGGAGGAAAACCTTGTAGGATGCCTTGGGTTCCTTGAAAGAGGAAGAAAGGTGGAATATAAATGCAATGCAATGATAAAGCCTAATCACCATGTATCCTGGTGGCAATGAGAACGCCTGATCATGTGTATCCAGGCTAAGGATGAGGCTTCTGTCGTCACCGGCCAGCCTCCCCCACCTTTACTAGTTTTCCCTCTTTCAAAAGGTACATTTATTTGGAAGGCACAAGGGACTGGCAGGAAAGGCCCGGAAGGAAGGAGCCCTGCCAGGTCTGGTCTTTCCAAGCTTTCCCAGAAAACTGGATCTCACCTCATGAAAGCTGGGGTTGGGGGAATAAGTTAATGAACAGGAAAAACAGGGGCCCTCACTCATTATTAACTATGAAATCAGTGGAGTAGGGGCTGTTTTCTTGGGTCATTTTGGAATGTATAGCTTGTCTTCCTTAGCTCGTCCTTCTGAAAATACCACCTCATCAATATACGCCCATTCTTAAAACCATGCCTCCACACTTGCAGAGCCTTGTTCTTGCAAGACCCTTTGACCAGAAGATGGAAAGCCACCATACTCCACTCATCAAGGATGCCAATGCACCTTCAGCCAAAGGGCAGAATGCAATTTTTAAGGCACTCTCAGGACCACCTTTCAGTGATGGGTTGGCCTGAAGAGACAAGGGAATTCCAGCATGTTTCATCTTAAAAGTCCTTAACGTCTATAATATAGCCAACTTTCTAGAACACAGAAAAATAGGCAAATACAAGGAAACTGTCATATGATTGTCAGTCAGAGCAAAGGGATCACGGCAGTCAGAGAAACCCCAGAGGGTCAGATGGAGACCACCGGCAGGTTGCACTTGGCCCATGGGCCTTAGATTCAACACCCCTGCAGATATACAGATTCTAAAAACAGCTTCTTGAAAAATTGTGGGATGTGTAGTTTTGTGATAATGAGGTTCCTCACAGATCTACAGATTCTAGGAACCCTTGGGAAGAGGGAATGAGAGTTGCAATGGTGTATTACTTGGAAGTAAGTCACGCTGATGCCAACAGCTCTTATCTTCAGGAATGTAGCCTAAATCAGTTTAATTGTGAACTGTGCATGCACTTTTATTAGCTGGTGAATAGCTCTATGTGCTGTAGCAATGACTCTAGATGGATGAAGCAATAGATAGCTCTATTTAGTTAGTTAGTTAGTTAGTTAGTTAGTTAGTTAGTTAGTTAGTTATTAGAACATTTCTATGCCGCCCCTTGCCAAAGCCTCGGGGCGGCTTACAACACAATAGGCGGCTTACAACACAATATTAGTCATAATTGACAAAATTAATCTGAACCAAAGTATTCAAGGAGCATGCCCAATGTCCCATATTGTGAGGATGTGGTGATACAGCTGATACTTTCTAACCATCTATTTACTGGCTTCTCAAGGCTGCTTCCACATCACTCACTGCTTGGGGATTACAAGATAGCCCTTGTTTCCTTGGGTGTTCAGAGAAAGGATGAGCTCAAAATCCAACACAATTACACTGAATTCAAGCACATTAGTAAGGCCATCTGTAATTTTAAAGAACTGGCACTCAAGCACAATAGAACTCTCTAGAGTTTTTTAAAAAAAATGATAGCAAGTGTCATTTTTGTAAAATGTGGAAAAATAGCTGATTGCAAAAATTAAAGGGGGCAGCATTTTAGTTTGTGCCCCCACGATTTCCTTCTTTTGGATCATTTCTGCTAAGCTGGTATTTTTCAGCATGCCATGTTAGATGAATTATTAAAAGGCTGCAAACACTTCAAGTCACAGCTCATTCAATTAGTAGCTGTCTTCCTTTAAATGACATGTCAGAATGATGCTTGGTACGTACATCACTGGTGATTGCAAAGAAGCAAATCTGATATTAAGTGTTACACGTTTTCTGCTGTGTTTTTCTTTCAATCTGAAGAACAAGGTAAAGTGGACAACACAGAAGAAATATGGACCTATATAAAATAATGTTTAAGTTTTAACAGCATGAATAGAAATGTATATAGAAGAGAAAGGAAAGGAGAAAAAAGGTCTGTGTGGTAGCATATTTAATCACATGTTATGGAAGGTGTATAGAATGCCTTACAATATGTTCCTGCATTCCATTATTAATATTTTAAAATGCTTAACAATTCAAATTTACCAGCTAGTCACTTATTTTATGTATGGCTCAGAGACAGACTCCCTGTGCCTGAACAGCTGCTTCACTTCTGCCTTCGCTCCTCACAGTCACATTTGATGGGATAATTTTTCAATCACTCCCATATTTCATATATTTGCATGCCCTAATATTAGTGCAGTTCCAGTTCCCTGAAAAAAAAGTCTAGCAGCCTGGGGTTCACACCAGTCAGCCAATTTTATTTTTTAAAATAGAAAATATGCTCCTTGGAGTATAGCTAGACCATTATACGGCCTATTGTTCCAAGTATAATAAGTTTTCTTTAACTTCCAAGGGATTACTGGATCTACAGTCCTTTCAGAATTAAATGTATTGTTGGCAAATAGTAATAATCCTCCCTCCCTCCCTGCACTAATTCCTTTTCTAACGTCCTTCCTTCAGAGAAACCCCTTGTCAATCAACTGCATATACAAGAAGCTTATTGGCCCAAAATTTCTCTCAAAGAAGAACATGAACTCAAATGAAGTTCCATAATCACAAGGCTGGAGAGGAAGGAGGCATTTATGAATTGCCAGAAACTGAGACCAAAAGATGACAATGAACTGCATCATGTCTTTAAATGGAATGTATAGGTATAGCTGCAAATTCAAAAAGTGTTATAGAAGTACAGAACATCTCACTGTACTGTGGAAGACAGATGTTTGCTACCAGATGACCTGTGTGCCTACCTCTTCAGTCTGCTGTACAAGTGAAAAACGCTGATGGCCAACAGCTCTTGTGGCCCTTCATCTTTAAATTAGAACTGGGCTGCAGAGCACTTTTAAAAGAGCATGCCTTCAGAGAGAGGACTGTCCTATGGTGGTTCCTCAAACAGACAACTTTTCTCTGTAAAAGAGGACACCTGGCCACCCTAGCTGAGACATCAGTCTGGGTCAGGGGTGGGCAGTTAATGGCCCTCCAGATGTTTTGGGCCTATATCTCCCATCCTCTCTCACCACTGGTTTTGCTGGGTAGGGCTGAGATGGAAGATGTAGGTCAAACCATTTGGATGGCCACAAGGTGTGTCTTGTGAACCCTTAGGCTCCAAAACACCAGACAGTCTTTTTGTAAAGTTGATCTTTATTGGCGTGTCACAGCTACAAGGCAAAGCAACTCTAAAACCTTTAAAGCTGGAAGATTAGCCTTTGGTCATGTCAGAACGTTGATCCCAAACCAGGGTCTTCTCCTCAAAATGCTTCCCTTTCAGTAATGCTGGGGCTCTACCCTCAGGGTGGCTCATGCTGAAGTGAGACCAGCTGGTGAAACCTGTGTAACTGGGCAGCTTATCTCTCCTGATGCCTCAACATGGGGTCAGGGACCAGGCAAGGCAACAGCCCTCCCTTCTCCCTTTCTTCAACCCCTAAAGTTCCTTCCAAATCATTCCTGCTCTCCTGCTTGGCCTGGGAACCTGTATCCAAAGCTCCCATATCCAAGACTTCAAGGTCTTCATCTTCAGCGTACCAGTCAGGATGACTCTGGGATGACCACCAAGAGTGGTGGTTTGATTCACTCACTACAGTGCCCACCGCTGCCCGAGGGTGTCCTGCCCATGAAGGAAGTCAGATGAGAGGAATGTGGGTAGAGGTAGAACAGAAGCTGCAGTAGCCCTTGTCCCCTGTACTAGACTCTTTTGTGCTGAAAATGGAGAGAGTGGATGAGCCAAGCCTTCCATTGAGAGATTAGAAGCTTCACACATGACTGTGGGAGGGCTACAAGTCCTCCATAAATTTGCCCAACCAGGACCAGACAGAATAGCTACTGTGAGACACTCTATTGATGGAGGAGGAGGCATGAGCAGAGTGGCAGCTGGCCTTTGGACTTAGACACTGAAGAGCCTTGGTCCTGGTCCTTGGAAAACCAATTGCACACACATGAAAGAAGCCAAGAATTTTGTTCAGTTCAAATCTCGTGAGAACCTACTTAATTTCCATTTCCCAAACTTCAGTTGTGTAGGAACTACAAGAAGCCAAACACATCTGGACTTCAAAAATCTGCATTTTTCTCAACATAGTCAGCAAGTATGTCAATTACAAAATGTAGAAAAAGGTATATATTTGAGGGGCATGCACTCAAAAAGTGTGTATTAAGGGGAAAATACACACAAAACCACTGTAGGATAGAAGGGGGATGTGTGTACATTTGAAGAATGTGCACAAAAATACATATATCAAGTGAAATGTGCATGAATGCATTTTTGTGTGGACTTTCAAAGACAAAATTTGTAAACTGCGTGGAAAGGGGTATCTAGGTAAGTAACTGGGGAAAGCCAATGAGTTGAGCAAAAGTTAATTTGACAGAATCACCCATCTATAACACCCCATATGCCAGAATACATAAATCAGAGGGAGTTTCTGCAAACTATGTCCCAGTCCATTGACTCACTATGTTACTGGAACAC
>NW_025335548.1:3281427-3381045 GCF_004798865.1 Varanus komodoensis
GTGTTCCAGTAACATAGTGAGTCATATTTCTTCTCTAAGGTACACTGGGAAAGGCTTCACACTTCTCAGCTTAACACCAACTCTTGCCCAAGCATCAGGCTGGATGGGTGATTGGGCCAGCTCCCCCAGGCAGTTACTCTGCATCAAAGAAGCAGATTGATGCTGCATACTACTCAGAAGGGCTTTCAACCCACTGAAAGTTACACATGTGACTACTTAAAGATCTGGCACCCTTGTTTATTTTTACAATCGTTTCCATGCAATTACACCAATGAAGAGGTGAGAGGCTGAGCTTTGTGAGTCACTTCATCAGTCATGATCAAGGGTTTGCTTTGTGCTTTAAGCATGCTTGGGGAAAAGAGCAAAATGTGAAAAAAGAAGTCTAATAACCAGTGGCAGCACAGCCAGGACCCAAGTCAGAAACCACAGAATTTCAACGCAGTTCTAACCACAGCCAAGTGTGACAGGAGAGGATCCTTAAAGACTTCATCTGGTAATGCATTGCTGCCAAACCTGTGGCACTAACAAATATCAGTGGAAATATTTCCTGCTGGTTTCAGTTCCTTCTCTGCACCTGCATCATCCTCTCTGAAGCTTTCCCATCATTATGCACCCCAATCCTTCATTCCCTACTTCAGTGAGCCGAGCATTATTTCATCCTGGTAATGCTGATAAGCATTTGATTGTTCTGTCGTTAGTATGGCAAGTTTATCATGTGCTTTTCAAGAATCTTAGGTTAGCACACACAAAAAATGTCAATACCTAATCTCTTAAGAAGGCCTAGTGTGTGTAGACTTTAAGATGGCAGTGTATTGTTTTCTAATTGGTCATTTAACAAGGTATTAGGCTTTATGGTTTTGAGGGAAATGTTAATTTTAAAATGGCATACCTATTTGATGGGATTTTCCAGATGAAGGGAAAAATAATGTTCTTTCTGGTTCTTCTTTCATTTACTGTGAATTGCTTATAGTAATGCTGCTTTTAATATTGCTGCAATATCGCCTGTGTGTGCAGGTGTGTCTCTGTCTCTAGCACAGAAGGGCCTGTTCCAAAAAGAGGAAACAATTACAATTATAATATTTGTATAACTAGGCATGTTAAAAGTACTTTTACATATCATGACTAGCTTCAGATGACATGATAACACACCAAGGAGTGTTGAGTGTGGGTTGGTGTTTAAGCATGGGTTGTTGTTAAAACATGGGTTGTTGTGTTGTCTGAACTCAGCTGTGTTAACCATGAACAACCCATGAATAGAACCCATAGTCTGGTGTTAGGTTGTAAACTGTGGGTTGTTTACCATGATTTATTATCTCAGCTGGGTTTAGACAACATGATAACTCACATTTTAACATGATAACCAGTGGTTCAGTGACTACTAATGCTCAACTCATACTCAGCCCTTAAACATGCTTAGCTTAGAAAAAAAGATAAAGGGAAACAAAAGATAAAGAGAGACATGATAGAGGAGGCATGAATTGTGCATGGTGTGGAGAAACTAGTTAGGGAGACATTTTTTTCTCCCTCTCATAATAGTAGAACACATGAGGCCGATTAGTGGGAGATTCAAGGCAGATCAAAGGAAGTACTTCACCAGCACTTAGTTAAACTATGGAATTCAGTTCCATGAGATGTAGTGATGGCCACCACTTTGAATGGGTTTAAAGTGGGATTAAACAGATTCATGGAGGAGAAAGCTAACAATGGCTACTAGTCTTGATGGTACGTGCTATCAGAGGCAATGTGCCTGTGTACAGCACTTGCTGGGGAACTTGGGCAGGAGCAGGGGGCTGTCGTACTCATATCCTGCTTGAGGGATCCTGTGGGCAGCTCCTTTGCTGCTATGTGAACAGAATGTTGGCCTGGATGGGCCCTTGGACTAATCCATCAGGGTGCTTCTTATGTTCTGGAACTGAAAGAGATTCAATTGGTACAGTTGCCATTTGATGCACACAAGATACCCAACAGTGTGAAGGTGCAAAGTATTTTTATTGTGGCATGAAAGTTAAGTAAGCAAAAACAAACTGGCACTTGTGGGTTGCATAAGTATTCAAGCCCCTGAGTCAATACTTGGTAGAAGTACCTTTGGCAGCAATCTTATTGGGTAAGACTCTGTCAGCTTTGTGGGTCTGGATCCTGCACTGTTTGCCCGTTCTTCCTGGCAAACCAGCTCCAAATCTGTTAGGCTGGATGGGGGCCATTGGTTAACAGCAACTTTCAAGTCTGGCCACAGATTCTCAGTCAGATTGAGGTCTGGGCTTTGACTGGGCTATACTAAGATAATCAGGTTGTTTTTAAAATGCTCCTGTGATGCTTTGTTGTTGTTTCGGCCTGTTTACCTTGTCCTGCAGGATGGTAAACCTCCTCTTGATTCCAGTCTGAAACAGGTTTTCTTCAGGAATCACCCTGTATTTGGACCTCTGCCCCGACCAGTTTTCCAGTCCCTGCTGAGGTAAAGCATCCCCACAACATGATGCTGCCACCACCATGCTTCCTTGTGAGGATGCTGTTCCCAGGGTGTTTGATGTTCTCAGGGCATTGAGTCCTGATGGCTTTGTCCCATACATAGCATTTTGCAGCAAGGCCAAAGGGTTCAGTTTTGGTCACATTAGACCAGAGAATTTCTTTCTACATATTTGCTCCCACCTGCCTTTTGGCGAATTCCAGACAGACTTGAATATGGATTTGTTTCAGCAATTGCTTTCTTCTCACCACTCTTTCGTAAAGCCCAGCTTTGTGGATTGTTCAGGTAAAAGTTGCCCTGGGGATGGTTTCCCCTATTTCAGCTGCAGACCTTTCCACACTTTTCAGAATGACCATTGATCTCTCGGTTGCTTCTCGGACTCCTTACCCAGTCACTGGCTTTTGGTGGGCAGCCTTCTTTAGGCAGACCTGTGGTTGAGCCATATTCTTTCCATTTTGTAATAATAGATTTCATGGTGCTCTGGCAGATGTTCATAGTTCATAGTTTAAGATTTTGATGGGTGCACCTTGATTGCTGCACAGTTTTATCCTGAAATGGTCTTGATAGCCCCTTGGCCTTCATGGTTTATTAACATACTGGAACAAATTAATTGCTTTGAACATGACTTTGTCTGGCATGTGCCTTAGTGGCAAAACCATTTTCACTGAATAGACATTTCATGTGCCCAGAGTAGAACTCTGGAATATAGTTGCATTCCTAGGATCTCCTCACCCTGCAGTTGTTTCTATATATTTTTGATGTGCTGAACGGTGAGTCCATAATGTGCTACTTGAAATCTTAGGCTATTTATCACAAAATCCAGGTTCACACTAAAAGCTGAATTACTGCCTCAATTATTAACACATGGTATTCCATCCTTGGAATAATGGAAGTTCAAAGTGTGTGGGCACCTGCCCCCATGGCAGATGCATGTAAGCCTCTGAACGGCAGGAGAAAGGCATGCCAACAGCATTCTCTGTTGCCACCACCCTGCATTTCATCTAGATGGCTGCTTCCCCCTTCTTATCCCCAGCTGAGACCTTGGGGGAGCTGCTAGTGCAGTTCTTTTGACATGGCTGCAAGGGAGGCAGGTGGGAGCTCAGTCTTGGGGTCCGAAGCACAGATCACAGGATTTTGGTGCTGGGATTATAAACAATGCTATGGCCTCCCAGATGATGTAGGTGGCCATAGCATTGCACCGAAAGAGTATAAAGCTATTCTGAAATGAATGGAAACTTGTAATTTTGACTATACTTCAGAAAGGAAGAACAGATGCCATGGTTCAATGCAATCTTACACTGTGGTGTTTGCTAGAGAATAGTATTTTTGTTATGTTAACTATTTGTAGTCACCTTGACTACAGTTCCATAGACTGTTCTTTTCTGATTTTTGACTCAAAGTATTGATTTCTGCGCAAAGAGATCAAAACAGTCAATCTTAAAGGAAATCAATCCTGACTGCTCTTTGGAAGGCCAGATACTGAAGATGAAACTCAAACACTTTGGCCAACTAATGAGAAGGAACTAGGGAAGACCCTGATGCTGGGAAAAATTGACTGCAAAAAGGAGAAGGGGACGGCAGAGGATGAGGTGGCTGGATGGAGTCACTGAGGCAGTGGATGTGGGCTTGGGTGGACTCCAGGGGATGGTGGAGGGCAGGAGAGCCTGGAGGAATGTGATCCATGGGATTGTGATGGGTTGGGCATGACTTTGCGAATAAACAAAACAAAATTGATTTCTGGGGGACTGAAATATTTTCCCCATCCCACACACAAGCACAACATCTTTGATAGAAAATTCTATCTTTTTACCGAAACTGTTTCTTCTTCCTTTCGCTACTTTAGTACTTTTTTTGGTTTGGGCTTCTTTTGCCTTCCCAGACTAACCCCAGCCAACCAGGAACGGTGTGGTGAATGCGTTGATATTATCCTACTTGGTAACCAGATTTAATCATGTGCTAATGTCACTGTGGGAGAACTATATCCATTCCAAATAAGGGACAATGCTTTAGGTATAGTATTTCAAGCAGTTGTGAAAAACAAACAATAAATGTACTTATTTATGGTAAAAATGTCTTTGCAGATTGCACCCCATTTTGTTCAGTCCTAGTTTCACCAGCTAATACTTTCACTTATTTATGATATACTATCGTTGTTAAACTGAGTTACTATATCACTCAGCTCAGATTAAGTTGTATGGCAATCTATAAAAATTACATCCTTCTTATTTCTCAGCTCATTAAACTGATTCAGTCTTCCGGCCATTCATTTATCAACAAAATAATCTTCTGTTGAATTAGCAACCTATCCTATATATCAGCCTTCCCCAACGTGGTGCCTTCCAGATGTATTGGACTACAACTTTCATCAGTCCTAGCCAGGAAGACCAGTGGTCAGGAATGATGGGAGTTGCCAATGAAAGCATCTGAAGGACAGCAGGTTGGAGAAGCCAGTTCTTTTTCTCTGTATGCACCATAAGTAAGCAATTTTAGTTCTCTTACTGTAAATAGTAAATGGCGCTATGTTAGGACTTGCCCCACGGTCTTGCATGCAAGGCTTAGCATACCCATGGGAGCATAGGAAGAAATACATACTTTTCCATGGGGACATTCTTCTTAGGAAGATAGGCAGAATGTGGTGATGGCCATGAGCTTAGACTGGGCAAAATCATGGAAGCAAGGTCAATCAGGGAATATCAATCACGAAGTGAAGTGACTATCACTATCAGAAGTGAATATAAGTCATGCTATCTGAATGGAGTCTCCTTGGTCAGAGGTGGTATGCTCTGGAATACCAGGTGGTTACAGACAAATAATGGCATGTGGCTGCCATCACCATACTCCACTTGAAAGCTTCTGGACTATGATTGGACACATAATGCTTATGTTCTTCTTATGAGTGCTATGTATGTGCCTCCAATATTTTCTGAACAGGGTGTCCAAGTACTTTACCCCAGCCCATAAAAATACATATATATTTATGTATGTATACAGTATGTAGATATGAAGGCTGCAGACTCAAGGCTGCTCTCCATGAGCCACATAGGCCTACAACAACCAAAGTGGGCTGAATTAGAGATGCCCACAAAGGACTTTTTGAAAGTTTACATCCTATTTCTGGGCAATGAAATTGGAGGGTCAACGTCACTGAATTTCTCCAGCAGGGGAAAAAAATCCTTATTTTTTCTTGCAGGTAGAGTTCACTGTCAGAAATTGATGTACCACAGCTTCTTTCCATTCTTCCCTCCCTTTCTCTCATGGCTCTTTTACTTTGTTCTGGGTTTTGTTTTATTTTTGCACAAGCACTGCAAGCAGCAGCAGCAGCATCTGTATTAGCAGTGTGGCCCCCATTCTGCATCCATCAGAATATTCCAAAGCGTGTGTGTGTGTGTGGGGGGGGGGGGAGTGTAAGAATGAAAGGATTCACCACAAAAAATTCTGGAGAAGAACATCCAGCATTAATTCATTTTATTTCTAAGGGTGGAAGAAAAACAAAAATCTCAGGGTTTTTCTGGGAAAAATATCTTGTGAGGAGAAAACTTTGGCTCAGCTCTGGTTGTCACTCTTCCCTGGCTCTTCCAGATCTTACACTTCTGAGGGGTGACTACAGATACATTTTGGGCTTCCCTTCATGTGTCATTTATTGTGCACTTGTGATCTATCACTCATGGAAGTTGGTGGGGCCTTTACATGATGTCATCCTCCCTTAGGGCCTCTCTTGCAATTTGTAGCCATTTTTGCAGCATTTGTTATTTATTTATTTTTTTATTTTGAAGAACAAGGATAATGAGAAAATAAATTTGAAAGGCAGGACCAGCCATACTAAAGACCCCACGTAATTCAGCAATTCTACCTCAGCATTGCCTTGTGCTTGCATAATACAAACTAAAGCAAAACCTTGGGGGAAACCCTCCTTATGATAAAGGGCATGCTCATTCTCCCACAACGAAAATGCAAGCAGAAACCCCCTACAACAGACTGGGTTAAAAGCCTTCTGCAGAGAAGCACCTTATCTCTAAGCCAGGCCCAAGTGGTGTGAGGAGGCCTGCGTCGTCAGGCAAAGAGATGGAGCTACTGCTGTGACAAGTGGGACCTTTGGTTTCCTGAAAATTTCTCCTCATCAATGAGGCCTGACTGTTTTGTCTCATTTGCACGCAGTTTTTAATCTGCCGTTTCCTTCAGTGCTGAGCTGGCTGCGGGTGCTGCCTTCTCTCTTGCTCTTCAGCCCCCTGTGTCCTGCTCTGAAAAAGCCCTGTGGCCGGAATTTCCCCGTTTTCCCCCCCGGGTGGGAAGTGCAGGAAGCCAGATAGGCTACGGGATGCCAGAAAGGGGATTACACAGGGAAAGACAGACAAGCGCGCACACTCCTAGTATGTAAGGTAAGCACAAGGAAAACGCTGCACAAAAACTAAAAATTTCTCTGGAAGGGCTTCTCTTTCGAAATTCTTTTAGAAAACAATTTCTTTTCTAGCAAATCGAGTAAGAATGGGAGCAAAAATATATGGGACAAATTTTCAGCACATCTCTAGGCTGAATATCCTATATAAATGGATGTACCTAAATAGTGCTAATGAAACACTCCATTACAGCTGTAAGGACTTGGCCACAGGTTCCAGCATTGACTAAACTGGCTAACTCGCATTTTGATTTAATACCCTGACTTCATTCTAAGATCCTGTTTATCTGATACAATTTTGGGGTGTGGTGGTGAAGGCAAACTACAGACTCATATTGGTTTTCTGCCATATATAGCATGTCATTGTCTGAATCCTCTAGCAAATGCAGAATTTATTTATTTGTATGGCGCCCACTAATCTAAACAGTTTCTTTAGGCAGACACTTTTCAAAGGTTTGCAGGACTGCATCAAAACATGAACATGGGTTAGATTCTCAGTATGGTCACATATTCATACAACCAGCCCATCAGAACCTGAAGAAGCTGGGAGTCAACTAGGGTGGCCAGAAAGAAAAGAGGCCGGGTTCCTGCACCTAGAAAAACAGTGTAGAAGAAGGCATTGCAACAGGTTTATCTATTTGGAATATCCATTCTAAAGAAATAAATATCTATTTATTATTCTAAACCACTAATAAAGGCACAGGGGTCCTTTCCCCCATTTCACCTGGCCATCCTGAAGGCAATGCATGCCTGGCTTTATAGCACCACAATGCACTGACTTAGTACAACAAGTAAGAACTTAGCCTGAAGAGGGTTCAGGTTATGGAGCGACATAAAAACTTCACACCATACCAGAACTTTCTGCTGAAATCATGGGTTTTCTATCTTCCCACTTAAGAACTGATTTCAAAATGTCACATTGTTTAGCAATATCATGTGGCAGAAAATCATAACTGGTGTGTGAGGGGGCAGGGGACAGAGAGCGTGTGTGTGCGCATACACTGTGTGAATATCTATATCTATATCTCATATCCTTCTGTGTAGGAGAATGTAAAGACAAATTTATTAAATACCCTTGGAAAGACAAGTAAAAAGACAAGAGTATCACTCTCCAGTTATTTTATTAATTGAATTGTCTGTATTTACAAAGACAAGAAATGAAACTAAGTCTTGCTCTTTAAGTGACAATTCTGTTTGCACAGCAGTACAAGCCAATATTAGCAAAGTGTTTATCTTTGCATTGCTAATATAAGGAAAAGCCTAAAGAAAGAGCAGAGGAGGAAAGCGTTTATCATCAATACATTCAGGCCCAGCTGAATACTAATAAGCTCATTGGTCCAGCCTCTTAAACAGTTATATCTGGCAGAGTTTTATGTTAGAATATTCCTTAATCGGAGAAGTTGCAATCATGGCAGGGCTTGCAGCAAATCGAGTTAGAACCGTGCACTTGTGAAGTCAAATGCACCCTGCTGTACGTCTACCAAGCATGCATGCAAGGAACTTGACAGCACAATCCTATGCCATTCTCCTCAAAAGTAAGCTCCATTGCATCACTGCTGAGTGCTGTTTATTTGTTAGGTTTCTATCTGGTCTATCTACTAAAAATGTGCTCATGTTATTAAAAAATTAAATACAAAGCCGAACATTAAAACACATCCCAATAAAGCACCAGTGCAAACAGATCAGGAGAAAGAGGGGAAAACAATACCTGGCTATGTCAGTATCACACGAGTTTAGAGTGCAGTGCTGTGGCTTGCACCCTTGATGTTCAGAAGCCGCCAAAGCAGCATCCAGTACTACCTCATTTGGGAGAAGCAGCAACTAGCTATCAAGGTACACAAAGCAACTTGATAGCAGCAACTAGCTATCAAGGAACCTTTCAAACACAGCAGCATTATTTGGAAGAAGCACGTTCCCTTGTGACAATCTGGATTGATCGTTGCAAGCTCAAGCACCTTCAAATGGCAAAAGGATTTAACTGGTGCCAGCTCGGGTGATCGCTGTTTTGCAGTTGGTTCAGCTTTCCGGTTGTGCGCAGCCAAAATTGTTGGGCTGCTGCTCTTTCTTGGAAACCTGAATATGTGCATAAAACCCAAAGCATACCTGGGTTGTGCCTTCTGCAGCCACAGCATTTGCATCTGCAGTCCAGGACTCTGACTTGCGAATCCTTGTCTGCCAGCAGAAGATAACAATTGTGTGTCTGATGGCCTCTGCATATACGTTCTTGTCTATATATCTCTGCTGGCCTCTCTCTTCCTGGGTGCTTAACCTCTACTATGCCCCTTCCCTGTCCCCAACAGGCCACATCAGACTGTTTAAAACACTCCATAAAATAACCAGAGGTTTCTGGTGGCCACACATTTCACAGTGCAATACAAATTATGGTTTCTGCCCACATATTGCTGTACCAATTCCTGGATGAGTTCGTGTTGTACAGATGGACCTTAGAAAAAAATTGGAAGAAGCAAAAATCACCATATTTGTCTCAGGCTGACAAGAACCAACCACTAGGCCAAATACCATAAGTAGGAGAACATTTTTTTCCTTCCCCATTAAGTCTCTCAAGCTGTGTGCCCCGCCAAAAACTGGATTACCAATTCCTGGGACTTTTCCCATAATCCAGATAATCAATCCCGTCACTTTTCAGCTCTGCCATCACATCTCTGCAAACATTCATCCAATATTCCTATTAGTTCCCTTCACAGCTGACTCAGATGCCCATCAGTACCAATGATCATGCCCTGTCACACAGACCCACAGGAAGTGTTTTACCCCAGGAGGTATTCCTTCCCCTCAGCCAACAAAAAGAGTTGCAGAAAGATTTGGGCTATTTTCCTTGCCCAGTCATGTTCTGAGGTGAGGTAACAAGGACTTACATGAACATGCTTTTGCCCTCAAGCCCTTGCAGCCTTGTATGTTAACCCAGAAGGGCTCTAATAAGTTCTTGCTGAGTAATGCCCACGTACTGTTAAAAACCTAGAAAGGCAGAGACTGCTTCATCTCCTGAGAATGCAAGAAGAAGGACAGTCCCTAGAAAAGCTGAGGAGACTGCTAGAGTGTGGATGTAAACATCATGTGAGTAAGTGCTTTAAAAGGAACTTTAAAAAGATGTGAAGGACTTTTATGAATATTTAGATAGGCATTCATATAACTGCTGGGGTTTGAGCCTACAGAGAAAGAGGAGGTTTCCCACTGTCAGTAAAGCATTTTATATTAAGCCACATTACATTATATTTTGCAAAAGCCAAGCACCATGCTCTTCTCCTTTTTCTGCAGAGCACCAGCTTTGTTTTGAGAATATATTTTAATACATATTAGCTCACCTGTAATCTGACTTTTTGATCCTATTCACATTTAAAATACTACTTGGGGGTCTAAAAAGCATGTCTCTGCAATGCAGATGAGGATTAAATGAAGCAGAGTTTTCCTAATTTTAATATTGTACAACACCTCTATAAGGTATACATTGTATTATTAATCCCTATTTGAGATGTAGAATACGGCATAGATGAAGCCACAAAGTACACAGAATTACCAGGAACCAAACCTTGGGGGACAGAAAGAGCAAGTTCTTCTGTGTTGATAGAAATGTTTGCATTAACCTTTCCTAGCAGCAATACCCTTTTTTCATCTTCTGAAAATAAAAACAAAAACAAAAAACAGTATTTATGTTGAAAACATGTTTTAAAGCATATTGAATCTTGCCTGAAAATCTGGTCCTTCACCTTAGTAAATCCAGCCTTTCACTCTTACAGGGCCATTTCAGTCTCCATCAGTGGGAATGATTTCAACCCCCCTTTCAATTGGTCCCCGATGGTATCACAAGTTCTTAGAGAGGTCACACGATTCTCATGCAGTTATCCCTCCATCTGGGGCAGGACTTCTTGAGGTGGGGCTTCTGGCAGTTGCAAGGCCATTCCACCTGTCATAATTGAATAAGTGGCAGGGCTTAGAGTTTGATGTGAGGTACATGTTCATTCTGTTGTGTTTCTGCTCAGTGGGTATGCAGGGTCTCACCCACCAGTAAGACCTCCTTCTGCCTCCTTGCAGGCTGAACCTTAAGAGGCAGCTCAGTGGGGCACAACTGAGAAGGGGGAACACCTCCAAGGGAGGGCAGCTGCTGAGCTGCTCTGGCAGTCTGACCCTTCTCTTCTAGGAGGGAAGTACATGGCCCCTGGGAGAGGTGAGGGTGCTGTGGCAACTGTAGTAGTGAGAGGGAAACTGAAACTAAAGAGCCTCAAAAGTTGATGGTTTTGAGGGCCATCTGGGAGAAGCTACGATCATCTAGGAATAACGAATGCTCTGCAAAGAAGACAATTTAATTTTTGCTTGTCTCAATAGATGTACAATTTTGTTATCGTGGGGCATAATAGTTCCACTTGGCTTGGTTCCTGGTAATTATGGCTTGGTTCCTGGTAATTCTGTGTACTTTGTGGCTTCATCTATGCCGTCTTCTGTGCTAGTTAGACCTCACCTTAAATATTATGTCCAGCTTTGGACACCACACTTAGCAACAAGCTTTGAAAAGAACAACAGAAATGATCAGGAGAGTAAGTTCTTTGAGGAATGAGGAAAGGAATTCTCTTGAGAAGGCATTTATTTATTTAGAAAAATTTGTAGGCCGTCCATCACTGTCGTCTCTGTGGCATGATATGATAGTGTTTTCCAAGTACTTAAAATATGGCCACGGCCTGTTCTCCATCATCCAAGACATGAAATAATAGGCTAAAATTACAGTAAAGCAGATTTTGGTTGAAGCTTAGGAAAAACATACTAATGGTCAGAGCAATCCAACAATAGCATGAAGTACCTAGGGAGGAGGTACCCAAGGAGACACTGGATGGGACCATTTGAAGTTCTTCCTGAGCAAGGATTGGACTCAAGGGCCCAACAGATCCTTTCAACTCGAGGATTCTTTCATTGATTCCATGATCAAAGGTGGAGCATCAAAGGTACCCCCTCCCCAAATTTTGCTTGCAACTGAATAACCTTGGTTGAGTCAAACTCTCTCTGAAGGTCAGCACAAGTGGTGATCATTTGGGGGTCTTACGAGCACTATGGACATGCCCCAGTTCCCAAGGCCCAATGGAGGATAGCACCACTGGCATGCAGGTCCTCAGTGTGCTCGGAGAAGATCTTTATCTTGCCCAGAATCAGCTTTGCCAAGACAAATAGTTGTTTGGTTTTGCTTGGTTTGCTTTCTTGCACAATTGTCCAGATTTTTATTGTTTTAATAATTTCACACCAGCTGCTTGACATGATGACCCTGAAAAGCAGGACATACTGTAAATGTTTTTAATCAATCAGTATCCATCTTTTCTCTCTCCTTCTTCTTTGCTTTTCTCCCTTGTCTGCAGCTAGACAAAGAGTCCTACCCAGGGTTAGAGGCAACATTTCTTCAGAATCAATACTGAAGACCATTTAATTTTATAAAGTACTTCTGTGTATTATAGATTGAAATAACATTGGCCAAAGTTTCTACTGTATGATGCACCTGATATTATAGGAGGGGGCATTTATTTATTAATTAAAAGAATTTCCATCCTCCTATTTATTTCAGAAGGCTTCCAGAATGGTATTTATAACAATAAAAATAAATAACACAGAAATTCCAGCTCTTTAACTTAAAGTGGATGAGATGACACAGAAGGAAAGAAGGTCAGGGAGGGAAAAGGAAAAGAAGCAAATTCAGTCACCAGTTTTTAAACTTATAATCACTAGCTGAGAAAGAATAGCTCTGGTAGCCTAATGAAATATCTGCTGTTGGGTGACAGCTGACAGGAGATATGTAAAAAAGCTTCATTGTTGTTAAAGCAAATTGTGATTATATTAGCCACTTTATAAAAACTGAGTCAAATCTTACTTTCTCTTATATGGAAGAATTATTATTATTATTACACTTTTATATCACCCCATAGCCCATTGGACTCTCTGGACAGTTTACAGATTTAAAAATATACATAGGAACAGTATACATAGAATTAGTCTTTTAAATGAATTGGTAACATCTCTCTTTGGGGACTACATAGTATAATAAGGTTTAAAGATCTTTTAGCCTTATGATGATTTTTGTTAGAGGTAATCACATTCTGTTTGAAGTTGTACGCTTTAATAGGAAGAAAATACGACTAGATGCTCTTTCAGACTGCAAACCTATACACAGATTGTCATACTTCCATTCCACGTCATTCCAAGTCCTATCAACTTTGTTTGGGAAAATTACTGTGCTTTCATACTGCATTTGTCATGTTATAGCTAGTTTAAGAGTATCTGGAACGTCGTTATTAAAATGGTCCGCCCCTGGAGTCTAATGGATCCGAATGGATTCCTGAGGGCTCTGGGGAAATTTCTGGTTGATAAAACTGGCACTCCTGTTGATGCCCTGGTTAATTTGTGGAATGGAGAACTGACCTGGGCGATTGACATGATCACTCCTAAGTGTTCTCCCCCTCCAAGCAGAGCGGCGCCTTGGTATATGCCTGAGTTGCGGGCAATGAAGCAAGCTGGGAGATGACTAGAAGGTAGCCGGAGGAAATCCTGTGCTAAATCTGTCCGAACACAACTGAGAGCCCATTATCAGGCCTATGCTGTGTGGCGAAGAAGGAATTTTTCTCCACTTCCATTGGATCCTCACAGTGCCGTCCAGCTGAGCTTTTCTGGGTAGTGCGAGGCCTGTTACATTCTGGACCAAAAAACGATTTCATCGCACCATCAGTGGCTCACTGTGACAACTTTGCCCAGTACTTTAGGGATAAAATTGCTCAGATTCTTCGCGAGCTGGATTCCACAGTTGATGTAGCACCTGTACGAGAGGTGCAGAGCGCCGTCCAGTCCATCTTTGTTGGATGAGTTTCAATTTTTGTGGCCCGAGGACGTGGACAAGGTGCTTGGACTTGTCTGCCCTACCACTTGTTTACTCAACCCTTGCCCTTCTTGGCTGCTCATCAAAGCCAAGGACAGGATGTATACCTGGGTCCAGGAAGTAGTTAACACCTCCCTGAGGGAGGGTTGGGTCCCCTGCCCCTTGAAGGAGGCAGTGATCAGGCCCATTCTGAAGAGGGCGAACCTGGACCCAGAGTTGGCCGCTAATTATAGACTGGTGGCCATCATCCCGTTCTTGGGCAAGGTGTTAGAGCGGGTGGTGGCCAGGCAACTCCGGGCTCTCTTGGATGAAACTGACCATCTGGACCTGTTTCAGTCTGGCTTTAGGCCTGGCTATGGGATGGAAACTTCCTTGGTTGCCCTGTACGATGACCTGTGCAGGGAGAGGGATGGGGGACTGCGTCCTTGTTGGTTCTCGTGGACCTCTCAGCTGCTTTCGATACCATCGATCATGGTATCCTTCTGGATAGGCTGGCAGAGTTGGGGGTTGGAGGCACTGCTCTGTGATGGTTCCACTCCTATTTGGTTGACTGATTCCAGAAGGTAGTGCTGGGGGATTGTGGTTCTGTGCCATGGCAGCTCTGCCATGAGTTCTGCAGGATTCCATTTTATCCTCCATGCTATTTACATGAAACCACTGGAGGTTTGGGCTACGGAGTACATGATGACACCCAGCTCCACTTTTCTTTTACACTGAATCCAGGTGAGACAGCGGAGGCCCTGAACTGGTGCCTAGCCAGGATGATGGTCTGGATGAGGGCCAATAAATTGAAGCTTAATCCAGACAAGATGGAGGTCCTGCTGGTAGGGGGTTTAGCCTCCTGGGTAGATTTTCTAACCCTGTTCTGGGCAGGGTTGCACTCTCCCTAAAGGACAAGGTGCGCAGTCTGGAAGTGCTCCTCGACCCGGAGCTGTCCCTGGAATCCCAGGCGGTGGTGGTAGTGAGGAGCACTTTCCTTCAGCTTTGGCTGATCCAGCAACTGCGCCCCTATCTGGATGGGCAGTGCCTGGCAGTGGTGACCCATGCCCTGGTAACTTCCTGATTGCACTACTGTAACGTGCTCTATGTGGGGCTGCCCTTGAAGATAGTCCAGATACTTCAACTGGTCCAGAATAGAGCTGCCAGGTTGTTAACAGGTATGAACATATAACGCTGGCCCTTTTGCACCTACACTAGCTTCCAGTTGAAGCCCAGGCTCAATTTAAGGTGCTGGTGCTGCCCTATAAAGCCCTAAATGGCTTAGGGCCTGGTTACCTGAAGGAGTGTCGCCTTCCATGTATATGTTGTGTCCACGTGCTCAGAAGAGTCCCTTGTACACAGACAAGAGGAGGAAACTTCCCATGAGAACCAGAGTGTTGATGAAGAGCTATTTCATGTGTCAGCAGAACGGACTTTACCCCCCAATTTCACAGATGCTGAGAATGAGGATAAGCAAGATAAGGAATTTCAGGGAGAAGTCAAAACAGGCGCGCCAAGAGGTCAGTTTGGTAGTAGATGGGAAAACAGTCTCGCAAGTTGCTGAGATGGAATATGAGAACCAAGGAAAGAAGGGGCAGGGGGCTTTCGAGGATGCTCGTTCTCGCAGGCGCACGCGCAGACTGGGACAGCCAGAATCAAGACTGAGTGACACCAAGAGAGGGGCCACAGCGCTCCACCCTTGCAGGGGCAGCCCCGAGGAATAATAAACCCAGTGTGGGTTGAACTTAGTTAGAACGAGAGGACCACTTTCTAGCCTGTGTGAATGTAATTGTAATACTGTTTAGAACAGGGGTCCTCAGACTTTTTAAACGGGGGCAGTTCACTGTCCCTCAGACTGTTGGGGGGGCCGACTATAGTTTGAAAAAAATATAAACGAATTCCTATGAACACTGCACATTAAACATTAATAAAAATGAAAATAAAATTTAAAATAATTAAAATTAAAATCAATCAAAATCAATAAATTAAAATCAATTAAAATTAATTACAATTAAAATCAATTAACATCAATTAACATTTAAAAATAATTTTAAAATGTTTGCTCCCCTTGCTTGGGCTGCAGCAGAAGCCCAAGATGAGGTGGGGAAGAGCATGTCCATATTCAAGGGACATAGCTACAATGTCTGTGATCGTGCTGGGGGTGGGGGGAGACGGGCACGATTGTGCTGGGGTAGTGGGGAGACTAGCACAATCGCGGGTGCTCTTGGGGGGAGACTAGCGCGATCGCGGGTGCGCTCATGGGGGAGACAGGCGTGATCGTGGGCATGCTCATGCAGTGAAGATGGGCGCGATCATGGCCATCTTTCCCTCCCCCCAGCATGACCACTAACGTGCCCGTCCTCCCTGCTCAAGCGCACTTGTGATCGCAGCCATCTCCCCACTGAGTGCGTCTGTGCCAGCTCAGAGTTTTTGGACTTGCTTGGAGATCGTTTTCTCCGAGCGAGTCCAAAAGCTCTGAGGCAGGCCAGATAAATCAGAATGGCAGGCCGGATGTGGCCCGCAGGCCGTAGTTTGAGGACCCATGGTTTAGAATAAAGACATTTGTAGTATCAACTGGAGTGATTGCTTTTGTTGGGAAGGTGCGCCAGCCTCACGACAATATGCCTATTTGCACCTTAAGATCTGAGGCAGACGCCCTTCTCTGGGTACTCTTCCTTAAGGAAAGTAGGAGGGTGATTACCTAGAGAAGGGCCTTCTCTGTGGTGGCACTCCAGTTGTGGAATTCACTCCCCAGAGAAGTTGCCAGGCACCGTCACTTTATTCTTTTCAGTGTCAGGCCAATATCTTTTTATTTTCTCAATGTTTTAAAACCTGACTTTTAATCGGGGTTTTATTATTGCTAAATTTTAGGATGCTGTGTCTTAATTTTTTCCCTTTTCTAACATTTTGTGTTGTTAAACTGTCCTGAGACTTCAGTAATGGGACGGTCTACAAAAGTTCTAAATGAATAAATGAATGAATGAATGAATGAATGATAGCTGTGATAAGTTTTATGAATGGTTAGTCACCCCAGTGTAATCCTACATTTCCTACTGGCAACTTTCTACCCTGGTAGAAACTATGGGACATCAGTTCATTCGGTAATGCAGGAGCCCTTGTGTGCCTTCAATGGGGCCCATGAAGGGTGGTGATACCTCCAATGTTGTCTCCTCCAGTGGGGTCCATGAGTACCCATGCATTGATTTTACTTTTTAATTCAGTATTTTTAGTATCCAGACATGGATATGTCTATATCCATAGCAATGAATATAAATGAAATGCATACAACTTTCTAGCATACACAGGCTTCAACAAAAGCAGACCAAATATCCAAATAAGTATCCATTTGAAGCTGTTGTTCATATGCCACCTGTTCATATACTGAAAGTGTTCTAAGATCATCAGTCTATTGCATTACTGGAGGTATTTCTCCTTCCATTTTTGTAATACTACTCTTTTAGCTGTCAAAGAGACACAGAGATCTATTTCCCCTTCCATCTGTTAATTTCCACAATGCAGGTAAATAATTTAAAAGAGTGTGTATATCTGTAAACATGAAAGACTGTTCCAGGACAAAATGTATCTGTGTAACAACCTCCTGCTGTGAAAAAACCACCGGACATTGCCAAAACATAAGTTTAGGAGAAGCATTAGTTGCAATGCACTGCCAGCAATTAGCCAAATTGAACACTCCCTTATTAAAGAGATGTTGCCGTGTCTAATAGACATGAAACAATTTTTTTTTGTTGAATAATATTCAGCTCAAGTGTCAGAGATGCAACAAGGAGATGTCAAAGTGGTAATCCACAGGTGGCTTTTTAATAGCTTGTAATAACAATGGTTGAAAGATTTAATAAAACTTGATTTTTGAATGAGTGACTTTCAGGCATTATGCATAAATGGAGAATTGGAGTGCATTTGTTTCTGCAGAAAACATGGTGCAGTTAGATTAAAAAATGTACGTTTTGCTGTGCATTTTGAAATCAGAACAAAGGGGAAAGGGGAAAACCAGAACAAAGGGGAAAGGGGGAAAAGCAGAACAAAGGGGAAAGGGGCAAAATAAAATGTTTCAATTTTCTTACATAACCTTAAGCAACTCTGTTAGGAAATGAATTATTATTATTATTATTATTATTATTATTGATGCTTATATACTGTATACCTCATATGTGTTATATGTAGCAAAGCATACTGATATTATTAAAAATAATTATGTACCAACTTCAACTAAGTCAGCACAAATATCCATATATTTTTCCATATATTTTCATCCATATATTTTAGGCACAATTTATATGTAAATTGTGCCTAAAAACCACCAAGAGTCAAAAGTTTCAAGTCCTCCACCCACTGTGTTACTGTAGGTGGCAATTCCTCCTCACAGTGTTGTAATATGAGTCTTTTAGCTGCCAAAAGGATGTAGAAAATCCATTTATATTCACCCTGTGTTCAATTCCAATTGATGGGTAGGTAGTTAAAAAAAATGTATATCCTTAAATACTAAAGGACTTGCCATCAAAAAATTTATTCAAATTGTTACCTCCTCTCAAAAGGAAGCCGTGGATCCTTGCCAAAACATATGAAAAAGATGCACATTAGTTCAATTGCACCTCCAAGAATTAGAGGAATTAACTGGGTCCTTGTTGAAACAATGTAGTTAGGATATAAAGGGCAAAATTGACTGGTTGCCTATCTTCATGGGAGGGCAAATTACCACATACGGTATCTAAAAGCATTCTGGGAAATGCGAGGCATTTGGGGACCAGCTGCACATGGATCTTCCGAGCTGTGCCCAAGATCTTTACAGCTGTCCTGGTTGCCATCGTCTGCCCTAATACAAGACCGTTTCTTCCCTCTGAACTAAGTAGCCTGGCGTTACCAGGAAACCTTAAGATTCACTGCTTTGGCCGACTAACAGGGAGTGCAGTTTGAAGGCACCAGCCTTTTAAACTGGAGGAGAGCCTGCCCCCTCTCCTTCTACAGCCTGCTCAATATTTTCACTACCTCCAGAGTCCAGAATTGCCTAACAGCACCACTGTCACTAAACTATCTCAGAGTGTTCCTAACTCTGCAGAGACCTGCCCAGCTAATTGCTACTGAGCAAGTGCATTTGTCATTGAACCAGTGCAGGCAGCGAAGCCCTGACAAGAGGAAGTGCGGGGCACCGACTGGTTACTTATCACATGGAGTGCCAGCGCCATCCTCATCTGTTGCTTCCTCCAGGCTGCTCAGTCCCTTGACCTGGGGGAAACAAAAGCCTGTCTACCTGGAAAAGGGGGGAGTGGGGATTGAATAAGCAGCAATGTCTCTATTTGGGGGTAATGTAATGAATGAGTGTATAGCTTGCTGGCTGACCTGAGTGCATCTGGAAATCCTTGGCTCTGCAGTCATCTTTCTAGAGCATACTTGCTTTTCTCATAATCCACATGTCCAGGTTCTGGTGGGTGCATGATCTTTCTTGGCATCATGGGTTTGCATTAGCCAGGAGAAAGGTGAATAGGTGAGGGGGAGGACAGGTTTCCCTCCAGATACTTTGGACTACAGTTCCCATAATTCCCAGAAAACAATGCCATATGATAGGAGCTTTTTATCCAAAACATTGGAGACCACATTCATGTATCAATATGATTTATATATTCTTACAATCCCAGAGATCCAAAAGATGAACACTGAAAGTGCAAAGAATAAGACTATATTGGTTTTTGCCACAGGTTTAAAGGAATACCTCCTTTGCCTTAGGGGGCAATATAAAGGGCAGAGTGGGTAGTTCCTCCTTTTTTTATATTTTTCATACTGCCTAGGAGACCCCTTTGCGAAACGCTTCTATTTCTGATACTTTCAGTGGAGTCTCCATTCAGTATGACAGAACTCCTCTGGGGTGCACAGAATATGTATGTTCATGTGTATAAGTATGAATAAAATGTATATATTTGAGGCTCACAACAACCTCATGAGGATGCTTGGTGCTAGCCATTTGCTCAAGCATTCAACAGATCTTACACAGGCAATAGGAGGGCCAGAACAGGCTTCAAATAGGCATAAAGCATGCACATCTCCTCCTCCCGTATTTTGTTTTAGAATCTATGGAGTTCGCCCAGTCTCAACCAGCACACTAGTGTGCAGGGGTGGAGAGAAGTAGGGAGGTCTTATGAGCTGGATTGGGATTGTTACAGCTACTCTAGAGCAAAAATGCTCCTAAATATCTGTTTTGTGCACACTGATCAAGTCAGGGAAAGATTGCAATACAATAACAATAACTGTACAAATATATGGTTGATTTTTACTTATTGTAGTGTTTCTGCATTTATTTTTCACGTGTGTGTGTATGAACCCATATTCTCTGAAAAACAGGTGACCTGCATAGCAGAGTGGGGATCTGAAATGGCTTCTGAACCTACCTGCTGCATTTAATGATGTTTTAGGAAATCCTTGCATATTTTCACTAGACAGCCAAGTATGGTGCACACATTGGCACACTAAAATATTCCAGGGATGATGGTTCTTTTTGTTGCTTTGGTTTTATTAAAAGCAGTGATGGCAACGACGACATTGATACAGTGGATGGGCATCTTCATCCTGGCACTGCATATACAACTCCCTGCCGGGGTAGGACAGCTGCGGCTGCATGCACCAAGTCCTTGGACGAAGGTTTAAATGCCACTGCGGGGCCTAGTGATTTGGGAAGGGGAGCTGGGGGCTGACATCTCTCCCCTTCCCAGGGAGAGTTTAATCTTTTTGGAAAGGCTTCATTTACCCAGCTCTCAGAGTACAGAAGGCAACTGCATCCGTATCGCTTCCCGTCCTGCTAGGGCTATGCACAAAGGAGCCTGCTTCTGCATGTGCAGTATCCGAGGAAGGTTCGGAGAGTTTTCAGGGTGCGATACCTGGCCTGCCATAAGAGGTCTGCAGGGATGGGCAGCTGCTGAGGGCTAAGTGATATCTCTGGGTGGTGAGCATGTGGGAAGGCCATCAGCAGCTCTTTGTTCAGGACCTCCTGAAGGCTGCCCCACAAGACTGGGGGGGGCAGAAGGATGCCTGTGTGAAACAGAAGCTCTTCTACTCATTCTGCAATGAATCCAGATTTATGGATTCAGATATCTCCCCTAGAATACCCATGTGATTGTGAGATGATGTATCAGTAACAGATCCCAATATAGTGATAACCAAGACAGCCAGTGTAGCATAGTGGTTAAAGTGTTGAACTGGGACTTAGAAGATCTGGGTTCTAGTCCCCACTCCTATTACTTTGGAATAAATGTGCATAGGATTGCAGGGCTATTTTGAAATTAGCACTGAGTAGAATCTATGGCTGGCAATGCTAGGAAAAGCTTTGGTAGCAGTCAGTTCCTTTACACTTGTTTAGTATTAACTTATTGTTCCAAATGAATGAGAAAACAAAGTTATCCATTTTATTTCATAATTATATTTATTGGTCATCTGTCAAAAAAGCATAAATTAATTGATGGGAACACTTTTATCTACTTTGGTTTTTTAAGTTCATCCTGATTCTGTAGATACTACAATTGGAAAACTAATAACTTGGTGTTTTTGGATATATAGGAAGAAGAAGCTGAACCAAGAAAAGGGGGAGGTGGAACCAAAGCTGCACAGCATCACAATGCTCTTAGCAGTGCATTCCTACACATCAGCTTTCCCCAGACCTGGTCTCCTCCCGTCAGATATATCTGACATTAACTCCCATCAAGTCTGGCTGTTGAAATGGGCAGGAGTTGTGGTTTGAAACATTTGGAGGGCACCAGGTTGAGGAAGGCTGCTAATATATGTTTATTCAAAAGCATTCAGTGGGGCATTCTTTCTAGCGTGTTTAGGACCTCATCCTTAAGGTTAATCACTGAAATCTGAAAGCTAATTTTTGCTTTTGATCTCTCTCTCCCCTACACCTGCCATCCCCCCCTCTCTCTAACCAGTGCTTCTTCCAAGAACAGCTGTCATCACACCTTATTTGTCTCCTTTCATTCTCTGGAATTACTGGGCAATAACACTCCACAGCAAACTACTCTTAAATTAATGCAAAAAGGAAATGACCATAAAATCCTTCATTGTCTCAGAAATACCTCTATTTTGTTTCATTTTCCGTGCTTAAAGTGTGTGGGTTGTTCCCTGACACACAGATCCCAGAAACAATGCATTACAGTTAGCTATTTTATGTGCCTCAGGATTTTTTTTAATGTAGGTTAGGATGCTACAGAGCAGAGAAATGAACTGGGTCTCTCTTTGGGGCTTTTAATGGCACTATTAGATTTTCTGTTATGATGAGTAAGGATCATCATCTCCAGAAGGAACTAAGTCTTTCCTTGCAAAAGTGACATAAAATGCCCTCTGTGTAAGATGCAAGTTCTCATCTAGTTATCTGCTTCTGACCTAGGAAACAGCATTAATAATACCCAAGGGAACATAGATATGTAATCAGCGGTGTGAGGCTTAGTCTCAGGGGGGAAATACAGTCCTTTGTGTAATAAAATCACTGGATACGGGGGATGGGTGTGACTTGCCCAGGTCTTGATTTTCATACATTCAAGACAAGAACAGGTGGACTGAATGGAGCCTGGCAGTGTAACCATATGCATGATAGACAGAACAGTCTTTCATTTCCCAGCATTCTCTAGGTAGCCATGCTGGCAGGGACATGCTTGGAGTTCTAGGATTTTTTTCTCTGACTAAATGTGCCTAGAAATGTGTCCTAAGTGCATAAAAGTTGTAAGCACACTGGCTGTCCTTACACAGCTAGTAAATATAAAAACCTTCACTGGGGAGCATGGGAGTCCCACTTCTCATGCTTTGTGAGCTGACTGCATACCTGGCAAGGACTAGAGCACCCCTGGGGAACATCCAGCCCAGGATGTTCTCCCATCAAGCCTTCAAGGCTGCTTGTTATGGGACTGCCACTGAAGTAGCTGGTCCTACAGTACTTATCCTAGTAGTGTCACAAGCCACACTTGGGATAGCCCAGATGCCTTGCTGTCCCAGAAGCCTTGTGTTCAGAAGCTATGAGACAGTGTGCCCATGACACTGGTGAAATACCGGCCCAGTTTGGCTGGAGCCAGCACCATTCAGAATTGCATCTGTTGGTGCCATTGAGAGACAGAATGACTGGGAAGCAGGAAGTGTGTGTTGAGATAGGGACAGCTAACTCTGGAGGGCAAGCGGTGTGAAGCATTCAGAAGGAGAACATGGAGGATGAAGGGCTAGGGAGTGACTTTTTCCTGCTACTGTCATGCACAGCCCCAGGCGTGTGGAGCTGCACTTGGGCCTTGGAAGACAATTAGGAAAACATGGTGTCCTGCAACCGCAGGGGGTTAGACTCGATGGCCTTCATGGCCCCTTCCAGTGCTACTATTCTATGATTCTATGGAAACATTCTCAGTAAAATGAGAACTTTTCTACATGAGGCTGTTTATCTACTGAATCTACTTTTGGGGTGGTCACAAAATTGAAATTCTGGCTTTTCCACAATGTACCTTCTGTGTTAATGCAGAATAATACAATTACACAAGTGGAAAAATACATTTTCTTTGGGTTTCACATTTTTCCTTGCTCTAGAAAGAGTTAACAGAGTTGTTTAGAAACAGAAATGAATCTGGAAGGCCATGATATTATCTAAAGAAGCCATAAACAGCCATGCACAGTAAATTCCTCATATTTGAGGGAAGGGATCAGAAGTCAAGAGCTTTTCTGTATGAGATTCTTAATATGCTGAATCTCTACTTCAGTTTCAGTACAGAATTATGATCTCAACACTGCATGAAAGCATTTCCTTTCCTGCTTTTTCACTACATAACTTCTAGGTGGCACTGTGGTAGAATACAATAGCATGATTACAAAAGCAGGAAAAGTTTTTTCTTTTAGGTTTTACATAATGCCTCATTTTCCCTGCTCTAAAAACAAAACGACCCTAAAAGAAAAACAAAATGGCCCTTGCTGCTCTTTAGACATAGAAGAAAATTGGAGAGTCATGATGCAGTCTAAAAAGCAATTGTGAGTTGAGAATGATAAGTGTACAATAAATATCACATGCTGAAAATCTCATAGGTTACAAGCATTGAGGAGAGGAAAGGTCAGCCTTCAGTCTACAGATCTAACAGAAAGTTCCTCTTCAACCTATCTCAGCACCCCTCCATTTGTCCAGACTATTATGGACCCATGGGTTAACTCCATGAACATCTCATCAGCCCATTATCAATAAGGCCATACCCTGTTATTTGAACTATAGGATCCTTAACTTGGTCAAATGCATCTGTGAAGTATCAGTCAGCCTGGTTATGAGATATGCTGGAAATAATCTGTGAAAAGATTTATGGTTTATTTTGATGCCACATTATAGCCTTTTAATAGTAATAATATGGATTAATAATAATGTAGCTTTTATTATCAGCTGAAAAGAAAATAAAAAGAGCAGTTCAGTTTCTGCTGAAGGCTATAGTCAAAACATTGTTCTTCTCTCATGTGCAGAAAATAACGCTTGTAAAATATTGATGTACAATCTACTCATTCGTTCTCCCCCTTTTTTGTCATTATTTATAGTCACCATCCAGTAGTGCTCTGTTTCCCCAAGCTTGACAACCGCCATCTGTCACCCTCCTCTGCGATTTTAAAATAATGTAGTAGACAAATGAATAATACAGTTAGCCCTCCACAGAATGAAGACAGTAAAGGACAACTGTACATGTTGCTTGGTGGTTCCTTGGCTTCTGTGACAAGGTGGACAGAAGAAAGAGCAACTGTGCCATCGTATATTGATGCTTAAAGGTGTGTGGATCCTCCCTGCCCTGAACCCCTGCCTTTTTCTACTAGATGAGTAGATGATGATGATGATGATGATGATGATGATATACAAATAGAATGTGAAAACAGCTATCGGAAAGTTAAAACAATAAACTGTGTACAGGATTGGGTGAAAAAGATCAAGTACAAAGTGAAAAAGGACCTAAGATGCTACCAGGAGATCGAACCTCAGAAGACCCTTTTTCCTGCTGGCAGGAAATCAAGGCCAGTGCCAGGCCTGGGTTTATGAGGGCTCCTTTCCCCAATCCTTGAGTCTCCTTTTTCACTGCCTTGGTCCCCAAGTGCTCTCACTCATCATCTTTCTCATCACAGATGCCACTTGCTTGTTTTTGACTAGCAGCGAGCCAAGAAACAAATTGGCAGTGGCATCAACTGTTACCTTCTTTAGCCACCACATGGGCTCTTGTCTAACTTCTAAATTTCCCTTGTTATGCAAATTGCTAGAAACTTAGATACAACCTATGTTTGTGTTTTCCATTAGAAATTTCACCAGTTTTGTGGAAAATGCTTCCCTTCAAGCTTGCTGAAGACTGTACTCCTGTTGTAACCTCCAAGTTCACAAGAAAAATTATTTTAGGCAAAATCCAGAGGCATCTCTAGATGTGGTTATTAAAAGAAACTCATGTTTCCCCTTTGTAAAGTGGGACTGGTTCATCCATCTGCTTGAACTTAAATGGGTTGTGTGTGTTAATGTGGAAAGGAGACAACAATGTGCCTGGAGCAAGGGAAGCAGGTGTTGGATTTGATGATCCTATGTTCTTCCTGCCATACTATTTTATGGTCCCAAATCAACTGTATTGATTTCAACAAAACTCATTTTCAAGTTATCTTGGAAAGAAGCCACACTGTAGAGTGACTCGGAATCTATGAGAATTTCATTTCTGCTTGCAAAACATGAGAGCTGCGCTGTTCAAAGCCCAGGACATGATCACATCTACCAAAAGTGTTTGCAAATCGTTAAACATTTGCTCACAACTTTTCCTGTCCAATTTTTTTGCACATCCCTCATGTAGACTGTTAGCCGCTCACTTTAGTCTGTGGTGGAAAGCTGCACAAATTAGGGAATCTGCACAAAGTTTATGTTCTGTTGTTGCTTGATTTGCAATTTTCTCATTTGGGCAGGGGCAGCAGCGATTGCAAACAAAACTGGAATTGCCTATATGTCGAGAGGTGAGACAATGCTTGGAACATCCTGGCAATCTTGGTTATTGTTCATTCACCCGTCCCTAATTGTGTTGGGTTTTGGAATCTCAGAAAATGCTTTCTTTTCATTGTTCTTGGAGTTAGCAGAACTGTTTGGATTACATGACTGATGGTGGAAGTTGGTGGAAGGTGCATCAGTTCAGGAACACCGATGGCTAAGCTGAAGTACATTAGGCACCTTAAAGATGAATTCGATTATTGGGGCATATTCTTGCATGGCCAAGGGCCTACTCTGTGTGATATGTAAAGGGTTCTTAGTTGGCAGATACGCACAGAGGGAAAAATGCAAACAATGGCACAGGAAAGGCAGAAAATGAAGGACGTGTAGTTCTATGCCCAAGTTAAGTGAGAGTGTGACTGTGTGAGGAATCTACTTGTGGAAATCCGACAGATTCCCTGGGCTCTTGCCCACTTTTCCGTGGCCCTGAATGCAGTTCCTGGCAAGAATTGCACTGTGGAAGTAGTGTCTCTTTTCCATGTCACATGCAGCAGCCATTGCTTGTGCTGCTGCACCCGATGCTAAAGAAAGTTGCCAATTGTGGAACTTTTGTGCTGAGAGTTTGCAGACTTCCTCTCAGTTCAGCTTACTTTCCAAGGTGGGGCCGAGGATGAGAGGAAGTCTGTGAATGCTAGAGGGATAAATGTGGTGGAGTTTTGTCCCGACCTCAGATAAGAGTAATTTATTCAAACCAGCAGTTCCTGTGATAATACTGTGCATCCAGCTATGCTATGCTAATTTAACATGTGTGGTGGGAAAGAAACTCAGTCTTGAACAAGAATGCATTTTATGGGATCCGATTTTCTGATAAATTGTAGTCTAGCAGTTCTGCACTGAGCCTCACTTTGAAGCATTTTGGGTTGAAGTATGGTAAAGTTAAAGTTAGCTGCAGAGCATCCTGGAATATTATGATTCAGAGAATGGGATAAAAACCATAGCTAGAGGATACTGTTTACAAAATTATTTCCACTCAGGTTCAAGACTCTGTAACTCAGTTCTGCTGAGCATATTTTACTGACCAGGCCAAACAGGTTACTTGAATCATTTGCCTAACATTAGTCTTCAGTGAACAGCGTACAGCTTTCAGGCACTAAAGATAGATCTAAATGTACTCCGCCATTAGTTGGAGGATTTGAAAGCTCCTAAGGACACTGTCATTTGTTAGTCTTTCACTAGAACATTGCCCAGGAGAGATGCAAGTCTTCCCCCTTTTCGACTCTGTGGGGTGGAAAACCAGAGAACAAAATCCTTCTCTATATGAGGGCCATACACATAACTCTTGCTTGTATGCACATTTATTTCAGCTGTCAGGAAGAACCTTGGGGACTGGGGTTACTCTCATTGACATACTCCATTTTAACCAGGGCTGTGACAATCTGACCGGGATTGGGCTTTCTTCTGTTTGTTGGACTTCCTCTCATGCTCAGCCCTGGCTCAGGAGGCCTGCTGAGCCAAGAGGAAGTCCACAAATGCTACTGGAGCTCCAGCTACAACCAGCAACCTTCTTCTGCAGCATGTGCAGTAGAAGCAAAGGCTGCGAGTCGTATGTGTGGAAGAGGGACACTGCTTGTGCAGTGTTTGCATGGGACTAGATTCCTCACACTTGCAGCCTTGAGAAAGCAGGCCGGAGTTCAAGGAGCCTTTTAAGGTCCTGTTGCTTCTGGATTTGTTTTGTTTTGTTTTAGCTTAGTTAGCTATGTAAACATGTGAAGTAGGGGAAGAGCAAAGAGATTTTTAAAAATGTAAAAAATGACAGCTCCTCCTGCTGCTCCCAAAAGATCATGGAAAAGGAGAAAGGGTGCTGCTGCATGCTTCTGTCCACCCAGCTGCTGCCCTCCTGAGCTGGTGCAACCAGCAGCTTCTCCAACCCTCCCCTCTCCTCCCCCCAAAAAAGAAAAAAGGAAAAAAAAAAAAAAAAAACCAAGCAGGCACATCCCCCTCCTTTGTGGACTTTCTCATGTGTTGGCTCCATTGCAGTCAATGTGATTTATTTGTGAATAAGTCCACTGATGAGGATGTGATTTTCTTCTGAGTAGATGCACATACCTAGTTGGTTCTTGAGCAAGAAGAGAATGAGGAAATTAGAAGACTTCAAATGACACTGTAAACTTTATTTTTCAAAGGAGAGGGAAGGGTGGGGAACATTTGCAAGTCAGAGAGAAAGAGAAAATCAGAAAAAGAAGCTGTGGAGGGGCAGCAAAGGAGGCAGAAAAGCAATGGAATGGTCTCCAAGTTGCTACTAAAGCTCCAATAAGACATTTCCTCTCCCCCTTCTCTGCTTGCTTTCCTGAGTACTTACGGATGTGAACTTGGCTCAGTTCACTTGCCAAGCACAGAAAAGAAGTCTGGTAAACACAAGAGAGTCAGATTCTGGCTGGATCTTTGCATGCCTAGCCAGACCTTGCAATAATGATAACAATGCCTAGTCTAGATTAGGGTTCCAATGAAACTCAGCTAAATCCATCAAGTCAAGAGGAAGTCTGTGATCGGTCATGGAACAAAGGGTAGCAACCTTCTTGAACATTAAGTGCAGCAGCACAAACAACGATTGCTGCACTTGGCATGGAATCGGGAAGCTGCTTGCACAGAATATGGGGCTGGATTCCTGGTTAACAGCCCATGAATGCTGGGCATGCTCCCCAGGAATTCAGGACTCTGACAAAGCAGCCTGGAATCCAGGGTGTTGAACCCAGGGAATCTAATGGATTTCCACCCCTAAAGAGATCCTCATACATGCTTACTGAAGATTGCACAGTGGACCCCCTACTTGACTCTGCTCTTTGGAGTGCATTTGTGTTGAAATGCTTACCTTTGAGCTTGACCGTGCCTTAAATGTTTCTCTTGCAGCTGACTTTCTTGCCTGGCAACACTGCACTCTGACCTTTGCCTGTTTTCTGGCTGCTCTTACTTGGGCTGCCCACTTGTTTGACCCACTCAACTGTGCTCAGCCATTTCTGCTTGCTGATGTGCCCCTTTTGTTCGCCTTAACGCTGTGTCTGATCCAGCCATAGCAGAACAAGGGCCCAGTGGCATTAATATCCCTGGTTTCACAACCCTCTGAGTTAGAGTAGGATAAGTGGCAATAATTACCACTAGAATGCCCAGAGTGGTTTGTTACCAAGGTAGTTTATTGCTGGATAATGAGCATCTGTGATTGCATTAAAAAGAACATAATATTTAGATCTGAAAAATTGGGTCAAGCGAGTGGGGGAATTTAGCCTGGCTCATTTTCTTAGTTACCCTTAGTTACAAGTATCCTTAAATTGTTTATTCTGGACCTTCCTGCCCTCGAAATCCTTTATTTGGTCTTGTCTTACTGTTTAATTATTGTGTTCTGAAGTGTCACATAAGCACACACTCATGGCAACTGAAGCAGAAAGTGATATTTTAAATTGCACTTTTTATTTACTACCTATAAATTACAATATTGGCAAGAAATATAACATGGTACTTTCATTGGAATGAAAGTGATTCAAAAGAAATAATTAGATAGGACACTGGCCAAAGTACACAAGGCATTCAAAAAGCATATTTCCATAATTATTATATTGTCTTCCTTTGTATGCATCATGATGTTCTTTTATTGTGGCCTGAAAGCTAGCATCTTGTAACAGTGCCTATTGATTACAGTGATTCTATTAAATGTTAAATCAACATTGCACATTTGACCTTATTGATTGTTCAATGTAAATGATTTAAATTATTTTCTCAGGGGGAAAAATACTTGACATGATTCTCTAGTTGTCTATGTGGTTTAGACAGATTGACCTATCTTCATTTCTATTGATCAGAAGAGAAATATTATTTGGAAATAAAACACATATGTTTTATGACATAGATTACTGCCACAGGGATGGGGGTTAACAAAAGAAAAATGTTTCAGCTAGGCTCAATGTTATCCCACCCTCCATGGGGGGATTTCAGGGGGGAAAGCTTAGATTCTCCCTTAACATGGTGCTCATGATCCAAATCGGGGCTGCGCATGCTTATGCGAAACTAAAAGAAAAAAAAGACAAGCCTCAGCTGCATGTGACCAGGCGATCTGTGCACCTCTCAGTCTGCTGTCCAGGAGCAGGTACAGTTCAAATATTGAAAACAGTGCAGGAACTTCAGTCCATTCCATTATAACTGGTAAGTACTTATTCTTTCAGTGATGTAATACTAGTCTTTTAACTGTCAAAAAGGTCCAGAGAATCCATTTACACTGACCACTTGTTAATTTTCATGAAGCAGATAAATAATCTGAAACAACGTGTATATTCAAAACTTCCAGTACAAAATTTAACCTCACTTTGGAGATAGCTCAACATCTGTTTAAAAGGAGCATTCAGTGTGCTGCACCACTAGTGTTTAGCTGAATTAGACAATCCCTTATTAAAGAAATATTCCTATGTCCAACAGACATGAAACAAATATTTTTGTTGCTGAATAAGATATTCTAAATCCAGAGAGGCAACTGGTAGATACCAAGCCAATGGTCCACCAGTGAGGCATTTTGTGGTGCTGCCCTCAACAGTTCCTCAAATTCCCAGATATACCCATGGGTCAAGAATGGTTGGGAACCTCTGACTTAAAAGGATCAATTCAGTTTATTTGGACCAACCCATTGCCTTGATAGTGGATAGCTGGATTCAAAATGATTCTGCATGAATCCACCTTGCAGGAATTGTGCAGGCAGGGCCAACATCAAGTGTAGACATGGTAGGGTATCTGCCAGAGGCCAGCTCAACACGGACCTCCATGGCATCCTGCTTGTTCACCCACCTCTCTCTACAGCCCAGACAACAGCACTGGTGTGAAGAAGGAAGAAGTGCTACCACCTGCATGCTTTTTGGCTCAGTGCCCGAGAAGCAAGCAAGATGTGGTGGTGAGGAGGAAAAGAGACAGCACAGAAGGAGTATAGACATCCCGAGTAGGAAGGTCCCATTGAGGGTGTCTTGCCCAAGGGTCCTCTAATTGCTAAAGCTAGTACTGTGCAGAGGAATTTCTAGGGTTCATCAGTGTCTCTGAGACCATGTACACTATTCAAACTAAGTTATCTTTGGACTCACCTATATATATATATGGCAGCCAGAATCTCTTTCCCATCCTTTCTGCTTCCCCTCAACTACTGTCATAACTGTCCTCCTGGAGGGAATTTGAATATGTACTATGGTGGTACATATTTTGTAAACCACCCAGAGAGCCCTGGGTGGTATATAAATGGAATAGATAGATAGATAGATAGATAGATAGATAGCACGCACGCACGCACGCACGCACGCACGTAAAAAGTGGCAGGAAGCAGTCATTAACATTACAGTGTATGGCAGCAATTATTTTGACAAAAAGAAAATTGACAAAACAAAGAACACTCCCTATTAGTGCTTGAATTGCAACATGGGCATACCCTTAACTCTGTCAAAGAGGCATATACATTTCAGCTCAAGTGTGTGGCTTTTGCATTGACATGACTTCACAACATCCACTTCAGTTGTATTAACATTAACAAAGGATTAAAAACAAAACAGGAGACAGCACTACATCTTAAAAAAAGAAGTTATTTGACTATTTCATGGCTTGTTACTCTGTCTTGCTAGAAATCTGCTTTGGGCTTCCCTAGGCACAGGATTTAACCTGCCACTATATGGGTGCTTCCTCTTCCATTTTTATTGTGGGAGAAAAATGCATCCCTTACACAGGACTTTCCTTAGGGGTTTGTGTTCCTCTGCCTTTCTATATATGAACTTACCACAGGGTGGGGCTGTGCTATAACTGCAGCATAGTGGCTTTTTGGCTTTTCTTAATGCTTTTGTTACAGTTTGTTAGGATTTAAAATTTAATACTAGATTTTCCCCACTCTATAAAATGCAACAAAGAAGGCTAGAAAACCCAGGAAAGACCCCCCCCCCCCAATTCCTTGAGTGAGGGATCACTAGAACAAAATAAATGCCACATGTGGAAAAGCCCTTTGGCTACAAGCCAGGAGCTCCTTCCAGGAAGGGCTATACCACAGTAGTGGAGCACGTGCTTTGTATAGAAATGCAGGGCTGACTCTATCATTAGGCAGAATGAGGAGTCTGCTTCAGGCATATAAGTGTCTGGATAGAACTTGTACAACGGTTGTTACTGCCAGGAAGAAGGACAGGTGTTTGCGGGGGTGTTCTCTCTCAAATGCCAAAACAATTTGACCGCCCTTTGTTTCCAGTGTGCCTTGGACTTGAGGGAAGGTCAGGGCTGGCCCTCTCATATGTGGATCTCTCCTGTCAGATAGCGGCATGATGAAATGGCCAGTTGTACATCCCCTACCTCCTGCAGTGTCCCCAGTGCTGCCTTGCTCTAGAAAGATCTGTGAGCCAACACTGTGTCAACTGTTTAGACCCTATGAAAAGGTGTCAGGCTAAACAAGCAGGCCAATTAATTAACATCAGTCATTCCCATTGTCTGGCCCTCCAGCAACATGTGCCACCCTGTTGGTGAAGAAGGCCTTTCAGAAAAGGTGGGAATCCTTTCAGTTGAGGTTCAGCTCTTCACATGGGCAGAGGCTACTTCCACTTACTGTAGACAGCTGGTCCAGCAGTGTTCTATGAGGCTGCCTTGAATCCTGCACATAATGTTCAATACTTTCCTCACTAGGCTGAGGAAGACCCACATCTAAAATCCTGGAAAATGGCTGCTGATACATGACTGCAATCATGCAGAGCTTTGGAAGGCTCCTTGAGTGGGTCGCTTTTTCTCATCTCTGTTGTCGCTGTGCACTTGTTCTCCCTCTCTGTAGTGATGAGGTCCAGCACACCCAAAACACAGCATCCCTTGTTAGATAGTTTGGATTCAGAGGAGGAAGAGGAGGAGGAAGAATTAGCAGTCAGTCCTGAATCATCAAAGTTACCAAGTGAGGTTATTTAGTGGCTGAATTCAGAGAACACAACAAACAATGGAGGTTTTTGTATCGTTGGTCTGTTGCTTTGTTTAAATCCAGCCATGGTATTTCATCATGGTCAGTTTGGTCTCTAGAAACCATGATTAAAAAATCATGGTTTGTTCTGTGATTTCTACATGCCACCATTACATATTGTGTTGTCTGAACCCAGGATCATGGTTTCTATAGTCCTGGTATGCAACTATCACAGAGTCTCCTGGAAAGAATGGCAACTGCAGGAACCACTCTAGCCATCTAGTCTCTATGTGTGGACCAATGAGGAAGAGGCAGGCAATGTAGCCAGGGAGCAGTGCAGCTTGGGACAGAAGTTTAGGCACAGTGGCTAATGGAATATGTGCTAAATAACTCAGAAACCACTTGAACATCTGTCTGTTAGAGTATTGTTTTAAAAAACACAGAGATGAACCAGGATTACCACACAGGGTTGCTTGTCAGTGTCTGAGAACCAAGCTGTATTGGGGAAGCAGGGAGAGACTGTAAAACTGGGGAGGTGAAAGAGGAGGGAGAATTCTTGCATCATATAAAAAGGTGGCCGGCTAAGTGAGCAGACCAGTTAAGTAACATCAGGCATTCCTGCCACTGGGATGCAAACAGCACAAGCCCCCTGATGGTGGGTGGAGTCAAGAGCCTTCAGGAAAGGAGGGGATCTGTTCACTTTTATCCAGCTCTTGACACGGGCAGAAGTTACTCCCACTTACCATAGAGAATCATTATTTTGATTTATGCTGCTTGTAAACCTGCCAATCTCCAATGAAAGAACATGTTTCTAAAGCTTTCACTGGCAATTGTGAGAAAGGGAGAAGGGGAATAGACATGCTCATGGCAATCTCTGTCCAGTGAGGAAGCCTTGGCAAGAGAGAGAGGGCCACCGGGGGGGGGGGGGGGGGGCTGCCATTTCTCACTTTTGTCCTTGCTCGTATTTGTATTTAGTTTGTCATTTATTACATTCTAGACTACCCAACAGCCAAAGCTCTCTGGGTGGTTTGCAGTAATTAGAAGTATAAACTACAGTATGAACAATTAAAAGTACAGAATGAAAACCATAGTAACAAAATAAAAGCTGTCCATGCTGCAAAGATTTAAAACACGGTAACAGACTCTTTGTTCACTGTGTTGGTGTTCACTACAGTGAACAGTGAAACTGTTACTGTGTTTGGAGAGCCCAGGTGAACAGGCAGTGGCAGCAAGATGTGCAGGGCTGTCCCAGCTAACAGGTAGAATGACGCCATTGCCTCAGGTGGCAGGTGATGGGATGGGGCAACAAGATGATGTAGGAAAGCAGCATGCAGCCTGCTGTGCTGAACTTTTCCCTTCAAGTGCGGCAGAGGATGCTGTCCCAACATGCACTGAAGGCAGAGTCATCTGCCAGTCCAGCTGTACATGGAACAAAACGGGAGGAGTGCCTTTTGCCCTCTGCTTTAGATAGCAAAATGTCTTGAGCTACCCTGAAGGAGCAGCAGGGCACTGCGACGGAACAGTCTTTGGCAGATGCCCAAGAAAGGTGATTCATGCTTGCAGGAGCCCACAGAGCCATGCTATGCACGCAGCTGGCCTCACTCACCTCTGATCATATCTATTCTTTGCCGCGTGGGAAGCTGTCTTACATGTAGACAGCTTGTGGGTCCACCCAGCCCAGTATTGTTGGCTGGCAGCTGCTCTTCCCAGTTCAGGCACAAGTCTTTCTAGCTCTGCTTGGAGATGCCAGGATCAAACCATGGGAAGCATGTGCTCAACCTCTGAACTGCAGCCCTGCACAGTCCTGCTTTTCTGTGGCAAGTGTTGTGTGACTGAAGGAAGTGTCTGAGAACCAAACTGTCTTGGGAAAGCAGGAAGACACTGTAGAACTGGGAGTGGTGGCAGAGGAGGGGGAATTCTTACACCCTGTTAAAAAGGTAACAGGTTAAGTGATCAGTCCAAACTCCACTGAATGATTAAGCAGAATTTTGAAATGGATATATTTTATTTATTTATTTATTATTTATTTTGATTTATATCCTGCCTTTTTTCCTCAAAGGACTCAAGGCAGCTTGCATCATTCTCCTCCTCCATCTTATCCCCACAACAACAACCCTGTGAGGTAGGTCGTGCTGAGAGTCTCTGACTGGCCCAAAGTCACCCAGTTGGCTCCATGGCCGAGCGGGGACTAGAACCCAGATCATCTGAGTCCCAGTCCCAGGCTCTTAACCACTACACCTTGTCTGCCATATCCACATTGCTGAGGAGCCCTACCTGTTTGCTATGGAAATAAGTGCCCCAAGTCTTACACCAGTGAGGGCTACCAGGAGGCAAAATGTGGACTCTTCTTTGTATTCTCCAAGACTGGGTGCAGACAACATGGCAAGTCACATTCAGGGGCTGGGTATGGATTGTTGATGAAACATGAGTTATTGTACTGTCTGAATCCAGTCATGGCTTATTAACTGTGAACAATCTATGGTTTGCTGTTAGGTTGTGAATGTGTGTTTAAGCAACATGATAACCCATGTTTCAGCAGGAACAAGTTCAGTGACTACCCACACTCAGCCCATACTCAGCCCTTGAGGATGGGTAATCATGTTGTTTGAATGCAGTCTGTGTGTGCAATCCTTTTCAAAGGATAATCCCCACTACTTACTTCTGAGTAGACATTCCGAGGACTGCATTGCTCATGTATGTTAGTTCATGCCTCCTCTCCTGCTTTTCTTAGCCAACTACATTTTGCCAAAGTCTTGAAGGGCAGCAGAATTTTGTTTAAAAAGAATGTCTTGGTAATTCAAAGAACTAGAATGTTGAATTTATTTGAAGATTTGCCCAGACAGATTGCATAGAAGGTAAGGTGTGTGTGTGTGTGTGTGTGTGTGTGTGTGTGTGAACAAGAGCAAGAGAGAGACCAATTAAAATTACAAATAATTCCAACCTAATGTGTTAAAGAAATTATGCACATATTAATCTCAATGTCAGGTGACAACAAATTAAAAGAAATATAAAATCCATCAGTGCTGGACAAATTAAAAAGTGATAGAAAAATCAACCCTTTTCTGCAAAAATGAAACATCTGGAGTCCTTTCAAGCATAAATTCATTACAAATCTAATTTAGTTGCTGTCATCGCTACATGCTTTGTCTTCCATAAGACTTCTTGTCTTACACTTTTTCCCCTTACACCATTCAAACTATCATTTGTTTTCTTTATTAAACAATGCTCAGAAGGATAGAGGCCTGGCAAGGGGTTGCTATATGTACAAGCATTTGGTCAGTATCTGGGGGATCTACCTTAGAGCCTCTTCCAGCTATTCCAGCTGCAGTATTTCTGCAAACCACTGTAGAGGCACATGCTAATGACTATAGAGCTTTCCACTGCACTGAAAATGTGATCTTGTTTCACACTTGCAGCTGAGGGAGAAGTAAGACTTAGAAAGAAGATATGTGTAGAGGAATGTTCCTTAGGAAAGAGGGGGGTGGTCATCTTTTAAACTATGGACAGATCTGAAGGAGCAGAAAGCCAGTGTGGTTTAGTGGTTAAGGGCACAGGACTGGGACTCAGGTAATCTGGGTTCTAGTCCCTGCTCAGCCACAGAGACAACTGGGTGACTTTGAGCCAGTCACAGAGTCTCAGCCCAACCTACCTTAGAGGGTTGATGTGGGGATAAGATGGAGAGCAGCAAGAGGAGAATTATGTAAGCGGCTTTGAGTTCTTTGTAAATACACACACACACACACACACACACACACACACATATATATATATATGTGGGATATAAAGCAAATAAATAAAAATCAGGGAGAAGGAAAAAGGGATGGAAAGAAAAATGGGGGAGCCTGTGGCACTGCTTGCTGCCATGTCTCATGGAATCAGCACTCCACTCCCTTCCATTCCAAAGCAATTCCTGAACACAAGTACAGCCCTCTCCTGGGTTGACTTCCCCAAGAGTAAGCACCACTGAAAATAAGGAGATTTACTTCTGAGTAAATGCCACCAAAGATCATGTGGCTTCCTTCCAAGCAGACCTGTGAAGTGGTGCATTTTCAGATGGCTGTTGCTTGATGAGACCGCTGGAGACATGGCAAAAGGGTTCTTGGAAGGCAATGGGGCAGGGGGAGAGCAGCTTTGCACTGACTTTCCAGTTTGCTGGGCATGTCAGAAAGAGAGAGAGATGGCATGTGGCAGGCTGAGCTGGCTGGACTTCTCTTGGGGCTGTCCATGCGGAGTTTGGCCAGGAGCTGCTTTCCTTTCCCCGCACTTCTGAAGCAATCTGAGTGCTTTCATACTATTCACAGGCACACACCTCCACGTTAACAAATGCTGCTTAAAAGAAGAAGCCCAACAGGCCCCTTCCGCGACCCACTGAAGCCATTCTGCCTCCTCCACTCCCCAGAGCAGCTTTAGCACTCGCTGGAACACGTACCTAGGGAAAAACAGAACATACGAAAACAGTGTGGTATAAGTGGCCTGAAAAAATCTGGGATTACAACAGCAGAAACAGCTTGAGGGGGATGGTTTGGGGCAAGTGTTGCATGACACACCGGTGAGTCAGTCATGGTAAAAATGCCCAGTGTAGATCCCCAGTGGAATATATCGGTATGAGTGTATACAAGAAAATTTGAATAGCAGGCTAGTGATACACCGTATGGAAAAGAAAATGGGGACATGGTTTCTGCCTAAGGTTAGGCCTACTTTGCATAGATACATTGAAATGAATTTGACTGACCTTAGCCCTGCCTAGCAAAAGTACAATCATCTCTGTGTGTCTACTAGGCCTTACACTGGATACAAATCATAATTACCTGATTCTTTTCTCTTCACATGTTGACAATTTCATCAAGGAGAATGCTGTTTCATGAAGACAGCAAATTCCACTTGCTCGTTATGGGAGAGCATGGGGGCTGAAACCTTTTTTGGGTTAGTGGAAACATACAGAAGGTTGAGAGTGTTTTCACAAAATGACTACCCTGGGGACATCCCCATTCATAAAACTGCTGCCACGGTGGGTGTGGCTAAGTCACAAAATATTCATTTTGTAGAGGGCAAATTGGTGAGACTGAAAGAAAAGTAACCTGCTCAAACAACCTTTATACAAGGCAGAGGTGAGGTTTAACCTCCAGAACACAAGACCACATGGCAGTGGCACTGGAGTGCACCAGTTTGCAGAATGACTGCTTTCCAGTCAAATAAAATAAAATCTTAAGAAGTCAGATAAAAATCAGGATGTGCAGGGATCCTGATGGGCAGGAAGATAGGCATCTGTGGACACTATGCTGGAGGTCACGTGTATATGTATATTGGCTCACAAAAACACACTAGGTCTTATTTTCGGGATAGGTCTTATTTTCAGGAAACACTGTAATCTGCTCGCCATTTTTGGACCAATTGGAGATCCAACTTCTTCTCTTTGCAGGAAGCTGCCATACCTTCCCAAGAGCAATTTGGTAACCAATCGCTGGCCAGAATGAGCGAAGCGCGCTTTCGCTATGGACTCTTCACAGGTGGAGTACATTTGGTGTCACTCCGCCTGTGATGGGAGCCGGAGCAATAGAGGAAGCATCGGCTTATGCAGCTCTGCTCCCTCTGCTGCTGTGGGCAGGTGTCAGGTGCTGACTGAAAAGTTTTTTGTTAATCTTCAGTAAGGGAAAAGGGTTTTGTTAATCATCAATAATCATCATTTGCTAACTGCCACATCCCCTGCAACACTCTTTATTAGCTCACTGTACCACGGAGGGAGCAGAGCTGCATAAGCTGGCTTCTGTCACAGGCGGAGAACATTTGGTATCACTCTGCCTGTGGCAGGAGTCGGCGCTATAGAGGAAGCATCGGCTTATGCAGCTCTGCTCCCTCCACAGGGAGGGAGCATGTTTCCTCCACACAGTGCATTAAGCTAAAGTTAAGTTAAAAATAAAGTTTAAAAAGGCTCTTTGTGTTCCCCACTGGCCCTGGGAATAAACACAGCTAGGTCTTATTTTCAGGGTAGGTCTTATATTTTAGCAAGTACCAAAAATAGTACTAGGTCTTATTTTCAGGATAGGTCTTATTTTCGGGGAAACACGGTAGATAACAGAGAGATTTTGACCTGAAGTGACCTCAAGAGTTCCTGGATGTCTTCAAAAGTTAACCATATAGTATCATTAGTCTTGGAGTTATCTTTGCCAGACTCCCCCAACCTGGTGCCCTCTGGAAGTTTTGGACTACAGCTCCCATAGTCCACAACCAGCAATCCACCATTGGGAATGATAGAGATTGTAGGCGAATATGTATGGAGGTCACCAAGTTGGGGAAGCCTGGTCTATGCAAATAGAAAGTCTGTGAATCTGACTTCCTGCAATTATTTCTTTTGTAGGAGTTTTAGAAAAATAAGGGTGTGTGTGTGAAAATTAGAGCATTTTGCTTGAATGCTGCACGTCCACTTCCTGTTTTCATTAGTGTTCTGCTTTACAAACCTTTCCCCTATTAAGTGTTAATGCTTTGGGCCTCCAGGAAGTTTCCTAGACAATTCTGTTCTGCTTGCCTTCAACTACTTAGACCTGATGTTTAAACTAGGCAGCTTAAAACAGAATTTGCATTTCGCAGGCAAAGGACTAGACTTCTCTGTGTCTTTACAAGGTATCAGTATGTTGATGGATGAGTAAGGAGGAAGCAAAAATTATACAGATATTCCCCAGGTTAAGAACAAGTTTCCTTCCTGAGAATGCCCTTAAGTTGAATATATCTGCAAGTCTAATCACATGAGTAAGCCAAAAGGTTGTCTTAGTATATGTATGTATTTTACATTTCTATGCATGTAACACTCTTAAGAAGCATTTTCATATTCACTAAAACATCTTAAGCACAATACAACACTGTAATAATAATAATAATACAGTAATAAAGAAACTATAGGTACTGAAGAGAGAGAAAATAAGAGAATTTCTCTGTGTGTGGTGGTGGGGGGGTATAGAGCAATGTAAATCAAATTCAAAGAAACAGTTCTTAAACAGTTTAGAACATTTTTGAGTTAACATGAAGCCTAACATTAACTGATGATGATGGAGATGGACCTGGTGTTGGAGAATCAGGGTTTGATTGTGTTGCTGGAGGAGTGTGTGTGTGTGTGTGTGTGTGTGTGTGGAGGGGGGTTCCACTGGAGTCAAGGGTCCAGATACCCTGGAATGAAAAGGTGTGAATACTGTATCTCTAGGGAACTACATGACCACTTAGATATGTCACTAAATGTATCTCATAGTTCCCAAGAGATAGCTGTGACCATCTCTGGTGAAAAGCCATGAATATCTGTAGGGAACTATGCAGCCACAGATGATATGTCTCCAAATGTATTGCATAGTTTCCTATATATATTCATGACTTTTTTCTAGAGTTAGTCATATGGAAGGTTTATGGCAGTCCACACATTCATTCCTACTGATTGTTCATAACCCAGATGTTCGCAACCTGGAGACTACCTGTACTGAACATTTCTACAGTGCTGGACAAGAAGTACCAGAAGAGCCCTGGGCTTATCCCCCAACCTACTTTATCTTTGGTGTTCCTCTTCTTTGTCTCTTTAAACTCCAGAAACTTTGAACAAGCAAACTCCAGCAGTAACAAATGTTCATGATTGAAATGAAGATAGCAATGAAATATTTAGATATTCTATATCCCAAACATAAAAAATACATATGTTGAAACTGGTGCTAATGGCTTATACGTAACTGCAGGCTGCTGTATTCTTTTGGCCAGTCAGACTTTGGTTCTCAGGAGAGCCTTTCCATGAAGTTGACTAAACAACTCTGCACATTTCATATTACAAGGCAAGAAAAAGAAATATGATCTGTCCATTAACTAATTTAGTGACTGTTTAAAATTGATTGATGACTCCCTCCACACTCATTCTCTGTGCCCACCTGCCTGGACGTCTTTTATTGTGAATGAGCACAATGACCAGTCAGCGTCACTAGAATGCTCACATTCAAGGAAGGACCATGCAGAGGGAGTTCCATTGGGAATAGCTCTTTTGCTGTCTTGGACATGATGAGTCGCTCCTACCAGCCATTCTCCATCCTCTTTTCCAGGCTTTTCTGCTAAACAGGCCTTTAGGCAGATGCATGTAAGTGGAGATGGGAGCTGAGAGGCTTATGGATCCATGGCATCTCCCTTCCTGAGGCTGCAGCTCCAGCCCTGAGAAAGCATTGTGGCTGATGGGGGTGGGGAAGCCTTGTCTGCAGCCTTGGTGTGGAAATCCTCAGCATCCTCTGGCCACTCAGATGCCATCTAGGAGTCAGAGGATTGTTTTCCTGGGGTCTCTGATCTCTTAAAGAGACAGCTGAGGGTTCCAGATCACTATCCTCTACAGGAACATTGATTGGCTATGGAAATGTCAGGCAAAACATAAGCGGCACCCGAGGAATCAAAACCAAATCGTATAACCCATGGTGGTAAAATTATAATAAACTAAGGCTGCAGTCTTATCCACACTGACCTGGGATGAAGCTCCGTGGAACATCAAGGAGACTTAGTTTTGGAAAGCCTGCAAGGGATATTGCTCATTCAATCATCCATTTACCTCATCCAGCCTGATGGTTCCACTGGCCCTTGTAAACTAATCTATTATGAGTGAGGAACAATTGTTGTACCGTGTGAATTCATTTGTTACCTTTTCTGATGAGATGCCCAATAAATATGCTAATCCTGAGAATGATTAGCTGAAATAAAGAAGTGAGTTTACAGATAGCAACTCACATTTAATAGGCTATAATCCTAATGCTACATGACCTCAACTATGAATACCAATGGGACGGCTCATGAGCATATTTTAAAAATTGCATCTGTAACATAACAAAGAGCCATCACTGAATTACAGAGCCATTTTCTCACTAACAATGAACCAGAATGAATTTCTTGCTATTAGTACTTCTGTGATCATTAGTACCCTTTGTGTGCGTGCGCGTGTGTGCGCGTGCGGGCACACATGCTTGTGTGCCTCCGTGTGTCTTTTTTTCAGTCAGCATTATTCAGGTTGTTGAGACACTGTTTTGTTGGAAAGTTGCTATGATGGCAGTAATTCCTTCATACTTCACTTGGCCACCATGGAAGCGTCAGAATAATAAAGCTGCATTACATTTTTATTCAAAGTGTATGTGATTATATAACATTCTTCTTGCCAGCCATATTTCAAAACAACATTTTGACAAGGCTTCCTTGATGGATTCTTATACTTGGTGATAATTTTCCACAGCCTTGCATTTTAGTTACTAAAGGTTCAGTCTTCAGTCCTTGATATTATTTCATGCATCTCCACAGCTGTCCTTTGAAAAAGACTATAAAGCTGAAATGCATGATACGGTATTAAGTACCCTAAATCTCCCTGCTTTAATTGGAGTGAACCATCCTGGTTGCAGCTTAAGCGTTTGGAGTGGACATCCTTCAAGACGAAGGAAGGAATCAATGAACACTTATGCTGATAAAACTCAGACTTATGGAATCAAAGGCTTGGGAAAGATCTTAGAGGTTATCTAGCACAGACCTCTTGTTCAGTTCTGGATTAAGGTGGCCCTGCCAACGTTTTCCCTCCATTACTATTATTATTACATTGTATTTATATCCAGCTTTTTTCCCTCTCGAAAGGAACCCAGGGTGGCTTACATAGCTCCATTTTATCTGCACAACAGCTCTGTGAGTTGGTTGGGCTGAGAGTGAGAGTCTGGCCGAAAGTCGATGCATGGGCATCAGGGCCAAGTGGGGACTAGGACCAGATCCAGAAGGTGGTGCTGGGGGACTTTGGCTCTGCGCCATGGCAACTTTGCCATGGAGTACTGCAGGGTTCCATTTTGTCCCCCTTGCTATTTAACATCTACATGAAACCGCAGGGAGAGGTCATCAGGAGGTTTGGGCTGCGGAGTCATCAATATGCTGTCCTGAACCAGTGCCTGGCCGAGGTAATGGGCTGGATGAGGGCCAATGAACTGAAGCTCAATCCAGATAAGACAGAGGTTCTTTTGGTTGGTGATTTGAGCTCCTGAGTAGGTGACTTGAGCCTTACCCTGGACGGGGTTGCACTCCCTCTAAAGGACAGGGTTCGCAGCTTGGGAGTGCTCCTTGACCCGGAGCTGTCCTTGGAAGCTCAAGCGACAGTGGTGGCAAGGAGCGCTTTCCTTCAGCTTCAGCTGATCCATCAGCTGTGTCCCTACCTGGAGGAAGGTTGCCTAGCAACAGTAACACACGCATTGGTTACTTCCCGGTTGGACTTCTGCAATGCGCTTTACATGGGGCTGCCCTTGAAGACAGTCCGGATACTTCAGATGGTTCAAAATAGAGCTGCCAGGATGCTGTCGGGGACTGGGCATTATTCTCATATAACCCCAGTCCTCTTTCAGCTCCATTGGCTTCCCATCGAAGTCCGGGCTCAATTCAAGGTGCTGGTTATTACCTATAAAGCCCTAAACGGCTTGGGACCAGGATACCTAAAGGAACGCCTTTTTCCCTGTTTGCCCTCCCGCCCCCTGAGATCGGCAACAGAAGCCCTCCTCTGGGAACCCTCTGTGAAAGATATTAGGAGACAGAGTACCCGGAGGAGGGCCTTCTCTGCGGTGGCACCCCATCTATAGAATGCACTCCCCAAAGAGGTCCGGCTGGTGCCATCATTATATGTTTTTTGGCGCCAGGTTAAGACTTCTTTTATTTAATCAATATTTTAATAAGTTTTAATATTGAATTGTATTATTGTATTTTATTAATTGCAGCCAGAGTGGGTCGTCAGTTTATTTACACTGTTAGCCGTCCAGAGACATTCGTAATTGGACGGCATACAAATTTTATAAATAAATAAATAATCTCCTGGACTTCGAGTCCAGAACACCCACTACCACCGCACAGTGGCTGTTCTGCACCATGTCCCTGCCTGGCTTCATGCACCGTTTGCTGAGGCATGAGTAGCATGCCAAGCAAAGGGACTTGGCAGCTGCTTAAAGGGCCAGCTCCTTTTTCCTCTGAAAATGGAAAAGCAAAGTCCCCAGTATATCATTTTCTCTATGAGCCAAATTCCAGTTTTTAGACTGGCTCACCCTCCAATGACAATGTGATTCTACTTCCTTTTCCTGTTAGGGTTACGTTAACTTGGCCTGACTAAACTGATCCGAACCAGTGATCGATCATGGGAAAACATTGCCCATGTACTCAGGCAACTGTTTGCACCCTCATGTGCTAAAGAGAAGGTTCAGGCATGGCTACCAAAACTGCTTCTTCATGCAAGTCATCTTCCAGTCAGTTGAGAATGATGTGCATATCATTAAATTGTTCCATTTGCAATTAAATTCACAGCAGCCATAAAAAGAGAAAGATTAGGAGGGTCACAATTTGGGTAGCTGTCTGAGGAAAGCAGAAATGTCAATGTATACATGACAGACATAACTCATGAGTACTTTGCACTCAGGTATCCACTTCCAAACCCAAGTAACAAAGGTAAGTGGTCCTCAGCATTAACCTCTCTGACCACAGTACAGGTTTTTATTATTATTCCATCATCACCATCATTATTTATGTATTTTAATTTATTTATTTATTTGTAAGCCGCCCCGAGGCTTCGGCAAACGGAGCGGCCTAGAAATTTTCTAAATAAATAAATAAATAAAATTATTTATATCCTGTCTATTCACAGTGATTGGGACTCTAGGCAGCTCACAACATTACAATTCACACAATTAAAACATTCAAAAGTATACAAAAGTTTAAAATATAATTAAATCACTTAACTATTAAAAACTAAACCAGTGAAAATTCACAGGCCATTTACAATTGCATGCTGCAGTAAAAGATTTTAGTCTGCTTATGGAACCCTAATAGAGAAGGCGCCAACCTAGTCTCACTAGGAAGGGTATTCCAGAGCCTTGAAGCAGCCACTGAGAAGGCCCCACATTGCATTATACCTTGCCACTTTTCCTCTTGTGAGAATCCAAGGCAGCTTACATAGTTCCAGTTTATCCCCACAACAATCACCCTGCAAGGTATGTTAGCTGAGGGTGAGTGCCTGGCCCAAGGTCACCAAGTGAGCTTCATGGCCAAGTGAGGAGGGACTAGAACAGTGGTGGCGAACCTGTGGCGCACGTGCCACAGTGGGTACGCAGAGCCCTCTCTGTCGGCACATGAGCCAAGTCGCCGCATCATCGCCCCAGCAGCCGAGCATCGGATAACAGCACACTTAGGGGCCATGCACATGCTTGGAAAGGAGTAGTGGCACCAGGCGATGACGTCACGAGCCGCGACTCATTAGTTGAGACTTTTGCATGGCCAGTCAGTGCGCTGCCAAGGAGATATATTTTTTGCTTGGACTGGCTGTGAGCTGTTTTTTTCTAAAAGAAAACCTTAGTTTTCAGGTTTAATTTTAGTGTTGGCACTTTGCGATAAATAAGTGGGTTTTGGGTTGCAGTTTGGGCACTTGGTCACTAAAAGGTTTGCCATCACTGGACTAGAACCTGTGTCTCCTGGGTCACCAGTCCAGCACACCATTGCAGAACCATTCTGGGCACCAGGATGGGCCTTTTACAAATGCTGCATTATATACAGTTGATAGTGTCAAAACTCTGTACCATTTGTCCTTAATTTGGTATTGAACAACTTGCCATGTTTTGCTCAGCTGAGTTTTGGAAGAGCAGAAGAAAAGGTTAATATTAAGAGGAAGGTTGTGTTTTGTTTATTTCTTAAGGTTCTCCCATGTTTCAAGGCCATTGCCTTCTTATAGCAGAGATCTACATCTGTTTCAGGATAGGTTGCAAACTAGGCAGGATAGTTACACAAGGCCCATGTCAAAGTTAGGCATGGCTGGGTGCCTACCGAGGGCTCAGACACCAGCAGAGAGCACCTCCGCTTCACCATGGCGACCTGCCTGTTTCCCTGCCACTCATTCTGGCCAGATGGTGCTGGTGGTGTGAAGGAGCAGCAGCAGATGCCGCTGTTAGCTGTCTTCATGGACTGGTCAGCCCAGTCAGGGCGCACCAACAAGCCATGGTGGCTTTCCCCCCCACTGTGTGTGCTGGGTGGGTTTCCAGAATTATCCTCACTGGTGTAGCTTACCATGTTGTCTGAACCTGGGCATCTTGGTTTTTTTCAGGTGGGGAACGCCCATCCTCAGTCCACCAGCAGCCCATGGATTATTTGAGCATTGCTGTCTTCTCAAACCATGGCACCCAGGTTATACCGTAGGCTGTGCCAGTGAGAATTAGCAGTTCTGGCTGGTATGTGACCAGCACCTGCAACCAGATGAAGAAGTCAGTGGAACCCTGCTATAGTCATGAAGAGGGCACTGGCTTTCAACCTGCCAGGCAGGCAGGCACACAGGCAAGCAATAGAATGGGAAGGAAGAGAAGGAGGAAGAGCAGCAACTGATGTTAATCATGCTGGAAAGCTGACTCACTGAAGGAGGGGTGCCCATGGAAGGTGCCTTCTCCAAGGGGTCTCAAAAATCTGGGGCTGACATTGCCCTTATGCATCACCAATGAAGAAGGAAAAAGGGGACACGAATTTGTATACACAGGACATATTGTCATTTATATATGTATAGGGAAATTTTTAGAAATAATTTCTAAGGTGTAAATAGTAATTTGATGCAACATGTTGGAGACAGGAAGCCCCTGTCCTGTGAGGCTACCTGTTCAATTTGGCACCCAGGTCCTCACTGCCCTGAGATGCCTCCTCCTATTCCACATGGGCCACTCAAGGACATTTGCGGCATCAACCACTACAGCTTATAAATATGGGGTTTCTTGCCAGATCTAGAGATCCGTATAGTGCGAGGTTCCTCACACTTTGCAACGGGCTATGAAGCCAAAAAAATGGGGAAAAGGAAGCTTTTTGTTGCTCCCAGAGGCAAGGTGTTTCTAACTTCAGTAATAAATTACCTAGCCAGACACCTGATGGTCCTGTGGGCAAGCTGGCAGATGCTCCCTCACTCTCCACCTTTTTAAAAGAAGACTGCTTTGTGTGTCAAACTAGAACATACAGCCTGTGTCACCATTGCCATAATCTGAATAGGTTTGATCTCTTAGGGTTGCGTGCACCTCTATCTCTTGAACAGCAAGGCGAGAGGAGGGCTTCAGGGTTAGGGTAGTAAGCAAGGAGCTGGAAGAGGAGCTAAGTCGCTCCCATGTGTGCATGCACGCCCTTTCTCCTGAGAGCAGAAGTGATGGCTGCCGTACTTCCAGCTGATTTAGCAGGGCAACATCTTCCTTCACAGCCACCCAGCAGAGGAGAAGTAACTCTGTTGCCCCTTTTGATAACCTGACAGAAGCCATTTCTGAGTTAGGCTAGCCAAGTCAGAGCAATACAACAATGGAGCCAGCTGCCTAGATGGGCTCTCCCACACTGGAGACATTAAAACAAACAACTGGACAGCAGCCTGAGTGGGATGGTGTAACTTGGTGTCCTGCACCAGCAATGGGTTGGACTCGATGTCCTTCATGCCCCCTTCCAACTCTTCTATTCTATGATTCTAAGTGTCCTTTTTATAGAGGAAGGGCCTTTATTTGAGTGGCTGCCAGAGAAAAGTCCTCTGCTTGAAAGTGTCCTTTGTTAGAAGGGCTGTTCCGGTTAGTTTCACATTAAAGATGAAGAACCTTCAGTATTGTTGCAAGTCAGCTGCTCACAATCTTCTGTGCTAGGTGAGATGTATTGTTATCTACTAAGTTATAATTATTTCTAGGATTATTTGCATCTATACATTTAGATATTCAAATATTATGCAAATCACTCTCCTCTTTTGCCCTTTTGTTTGCTGGTGAATGTCTTCTTTTTTGACAATTCGTAAGGAATCGGCCTAGGACTTTTACTCTTACTACTGGGAGAATCAGCAAGCATGCTTGGCAGCTAAAGGCTAGTGCCCAAATTGAGGGATTTCGTTCTTGTTCTTGCAAGTACTAACAATTGGGTGTTGCCAGCCTGGTGCTGACTAAGCTGCTACCAAGTCTGCTGGTGCCCCCAAAATAGCTGATGACATTCAGTGGGTGCTGCTGCTGTCAGGTGAAGGTCTTCGCCTGCATAGCACATACATATTGGTTGGCATAATTAAGGTGATGGCATTAGGCAGGGCACAAGTGTGCCCCATGTTGCTAGGCCAATGCCCACAGGACACGATGCTGCATAAAATGTGCACATGCCAATTTGTGTCTGCATATTTAGAGCAAGGATTTGTTTAAATTGCATAGAAGACGAAGCCAGGGAATTAAATTCCTATCCAAATCACCTCAAAAAAAATTCCTCTATTAATTTGAATCCTACCCCAGAGCAATTCTATTCCATTATCATTCATTTGCAATCTATTTTTGTCTGTTTTACCACCTCTCTCACTCTTTCCCTTTCTTCTCCCTCTCTTGTGGGGGAAATTCCCCCCCCCCATACAATTAATTGTAGAAGAAAAGCTTCCACTGTCATCAGTGAAAGGTACTTCTAAGACCAATTGTCATTGTCTGTGTATTGGGGCGGGGGGGGGGGATTTGGGAAGATATTCCAGCATGTGGGGTGGCAAGGATTAATTCTCCACCTCTTCCCCAGCTATAATTCACTTGAAAATCATTCCCTGTGTGGTAGTTAAGTTAACCCCCCTTCCACTGATATCAGGGACTGTGCATACCAGGTCAGGTTACACACACATTTTCAAGGCAGTTCCTTCAAAGAAGGCATTCTCCAGGCTAGTGATTCCCAGCCTTTCATATTTTAGTCCCTTCTGGTCACTCTGTCAAGAAACATGGGCCCTTTTCCAAAGAAGGACATTTATAGATGCAGGCATTCTGGTTTTACACTTACTATTTACAGTAATTTTGAAGGATATAATAATGCAATTGCATTGTTGGGAGAAATTTTTATTGCCATGGGTTTAAAACACAAGCAAAAATAATGATCCTATTAGTAGTTAAAAGGGCTACTACTGGCATGCCAAAAGGCCCCAGATGGATAATCTGTGGCAGGCAGGGTCACCGTGCTGCACTTGCAGCTGGACCTGCTGACTGAGGGAGAGCAAGTCTTGGTAATCGTTATAAACTCTCCATGTCCCGTTCAGAGTACTTTTGCAATTTACTGGTGTTACGCAAAGCCCCCGTGGAGAACCGCTGCTGTAGGCAACTGATTTTGTTCTAGAACTAGTATTCTGTTGGGCAAGCAAAATAGACTGTAGAAATATTTGATAGTGCTTGATGTTGTCTTCTTCACAATGTAATTTATTGTTTCAAAACCATCTTTTTTCCAGTATAAGTGCAAGGTTTTAGATTGCCTAAACAGAATTGAAATTTACTTTGTGAGCTACATTTCCTTCCCTATGGCTTCTTCTAAGTTTTCTTCTGACAGGAAACCAACCTCTCTGAAACTGCAGGCAAATATAATGTCCCCTGAAGCAGGGTTGTCCATTTGGCATAGGGCCCAAAAGATGACTTCATCTAGCCTGCTTCTCCTTCATGAATTAGAAATAATGTTTATTAGAGCTACTTTTTTCCCTTTTGCATTACTGCAGCTTGAAGGCACAGAGTGTAGGAGAAACACCTGGAAAAACAGATGGCAAAGCATTTGGGGCAATTACCCACAATTCATCAGTTTGATCCCTGGCATCACGCTCTCACTTTTCTCTCTTCTTACTCCCAGACCCCATTGGAAATCAGTGTTCTGGAGTACAGCTTAAAACACATCGTGGAAGATATTAGCTGGAAATATGTTTCACCCTTTCTCCCAAAGAAAAGGAAGGTGTACCTGAAAAAGGCAGAGAAAATAAAGTTGGATGTGGCCAAAACTCTGCTTAGATTCGAGGCTTGATCGGCAAAAGGCCTGGTGAGCCACTGGGGCACCCGTGCTGAATTACGCAGCACCCCACATGGCTTTGGCAGGTCAGGCCAGAAAAGTTTTGCCCTGCGAACAGGAAGCTCTACTAGGCATGAAATACACCAATCAGAAACCAAGCCTGAAGTTTCCTGGAAGCCTCCCTGGCTTAGGAACAGAGAAAGCTGCCCTGTGCTAGGTTCAGCTATTTCTCCACCTCAGCCTTTCATACCACCTGCTACATGATCCAGGGATCAAACCTGGGGCCTTATGCACAGTATCCAACTGCTTTTATCCAGCGCTAGTCTAACTGAAGTCCCTTTCCTTTCAAAGAGTCTGCTCTAGGTTGGATTAATTTTGGCTTTGAGCCAGTGTAAAAAGGAAGGGTTTGAGTCAGGGCAAAAGGACAGCCCACCTGCTACTGAACTGTTATCCCTTTCACTCCTACTCCAGATTATTTAAGAAAACCAAACCTTTGCATTAAGCCAAACTCACAGTGTGGATGGAGAGTGCTAACATACCCAGCTATATCCAGATCTGTCTTGATGAGCGGGTGGCCACTGGTGAGCTAGGCAGGGATGCTGGTTCTGTTCCCTCAAAATCTCCGAGTTGACACTCTCCAAGTGTGTCAAACTGCATTTGTCCCCATTCCCAGCCAGCATGGCCATGGGAGCTGCAGATCAACACATCTGGAAGCCACCAGGTTTGGGAAGGCTGCTCAAGATGCTCTGAAATTTGTATCTTAATTATGGGCCTAGATCGTATTTGTGTCACTCACCTTTCCTCTTGCCTCTTGACAGTCTCATAGAAGAACGCAGGAACTGGTGTCTGATTGCTGCAGAAAGACTTCCTAAAGTTTTAGCCCCTGCAGTGGGGGTGCCATTTGAGTTCCATTTCAGGCTGTAAATTTTCTTGGGTTGGCACCGCCCAGCTTGCAGAATCTGAAAAAGGCCTTGCAAATGAATTGCACTGAAAATTGAAAGATTTAAAAGTGCTCTAAGATTACTCTGCCAGTCCTGGAAGTACAGCCCTCTTTTGAGGCACAGGAATGATGGATACAAGATCCCATAAAATGGCCTATGTTGCTGCAGTAGGTTTGTATTAGTAGGCAATTACAGCACGCACTCTTCTACAAGCCCACTTGGCTTACAAATCACTAGGCATAAATAAATGAAAAATGTACATCTTGGAATTATCTCATAAGGCCTATTACAACCCCAGACCTATCATACTATTTAAGCAGGTCTGTTATGAGCAGTTTTCATTGAAGACATTAATAAGTTAATAATATAATTTCATTTTGTATTTCTATGCAATTACACATGGATGCTTTGGGATGTTTCATCCTCCATAGTGGCTTGCTAAGCTGGTTGTTTTGATTGGCAAGTGTATTTCATTTTCAAATAACTGTCGGCAAGAAAGAGTGAATCCTATTAAATACTTTTGTGTGATCCTTTTTGTTTATTTATAAAGGATTTTTTTCCTGATGTCTCTGTGATTCCCTGAAGCTCGGGTGAGCTCTTTAACAGGAAGACTTGATTGAAAATAGTATTGCTTCAGTGAAAACATGAATAAGGGAGAGATGCATATTTTAAGGCCTGTCAAGTCCCTAGACGTAATAATACAACATTAATAGTTATTGTCCTAATCTGAAAGCCATGCAGCAACAAGAGAAAATGATAATTTATTGCAACAGATCTTGTGTGTACAAAGTAAGGGTCAATAGACACTGTTTTCCCTGTGGAAAAATATATGTATCTGTCAATGGCTTCTAAACCAAACACCTACCACTGAATTTGCAATCCTTTTGACAGCATAGCCATGCCAGCATTGTGAAACAAGGATTTAGCCAAAGTGCTTAGTGTCTTCTCTATTTTCTTCATTTGAAAAAGCAAACCTGCCAAGCACTTTTGGGTAGGGTAAATTCCCCTTCTTTAGATGACAACATTTCAATTTTCCAAGCTATTCTCATAGAATATCCGTGAACAAGGTGTGCGTAACTACCCATTACTACCCAGGAAACGTGCCTGACTTTCATTCCCTGTGCATCACCTCTTCTGCAATGCACTTTCAGATAATATCTCTCTTCAAATTCTTCATATATTAAGGTAGGTAAAACAGCGAAAGTCAAATGAAAGTGGAGCTTCAGCGTTCCTCCTCCAAATCCTGCTATGTGAAGAAAGACCAGAAGAGGTTTGAAAAAACAAAACAAAATAAAACACCTGCCGGATGCAAGTTCTCCAAACTTATCTAGACAGCCACTTCATCTGCATTTTGCATCAAGCGGTCTTCTGGGGAATGCAAAGTAGGAGACATGACGGGAGCTGCTCTTCTGAGGAAGACAAGGGTTAGGGAAGAAGAAATTTCTGTTGGGATACCAAGGTGATTTTTGCCCAATTCCTAGTAAAATCCCCATACAACTGCTCTCAGTTGTGTGTCAAGCATGTTTGCCCTGAAATACATTTTGACAAAGCTTTCAAAGGCGCCTTTGACAATTTTGGAGAAAGAAAGAGAACAAACTCAAGATTTGCAATTAAGCAATTGAGAAATGTACCTGAATTGGAAATCCTTCTAGGCCATGGCCTCATATGCTTTTGTTAGAGCTGGGTAAATATCCAAACTTGAAGCATGGTTCAGAAGGAAACAGGACAGCAAATTAGATGTCGCCATGCAACTGCTTAAATCTTTTGCGCTTTGGCACCTTTCCACCACTGATGTGCGATCACCACTTTGTGTGGTGCCTTACAGACACAATAAAAAGCAGATTCTCTTGGCTTCGGACATTAAGCAGTCTGACGACACTCACTGTGTGCTCCAGTTGATGAGGACTAGAAAACACCAGCACAATACTCCCATGCGATTAAATGCATTCATTTGCCTGTGCAGTAGAGCTGCAATTTGTTCTGTGATTGTACCTTATTTGAGCAGAACAGTAACCATTTTCCGTAATGTAAAATGAAGTATCTTCTGTTCTTGCCAGATTCATTATAGCAATAAACCAGTTTGCATAAGAACCTGTACAATCCATTAAACGCACATGCACAATTGTGGGATCAAACCCTTAAGTAAGAGTGTATTTTACTGAGTGGGTAAACCTAGTTTCTGGGCCGTTTCACTTCAGGCTGTGGTGTGTGTGTGTGTATGGGGTGGGGTGCTGCATGCATGCATGGAGAAGAGGAGACTCCGAGGGGATCTGCTGGTGACATACAGGTATGTGAGGGGGTGTTACATGGAGATGGGTAGAGACCTGTTCTCCCCTGCAGAGGAGGGCAGGACGCGCTCCAACGGAGCCAAGCTCAGGGAACCAAGGTTCAATTTGGATGCCAGGAAGCACTTCCTGACAGTGAGGACCCCGAGGGTGTGGAATGGGCTTGCACGGGAGGTGGTTGAGGCCCCATTGTTGAGGGTGTTCAAGGATAGGCTAGACATGCACATGGTAGGCATGTCGTGAGCGGAGCCGGCTAGAGATGAGGGTCAAACTAGATGGCCTGGGAGACCCCTTCTGACTTGCTCTGTTTCTATGTTTCTATGTGTGCAGGGTGGACACATTTATTTATTTACTTATCTTTTTTCTTTCTTTCTTTTTTACAAATGCAAAGTGTCTTACATCATTCCCCTCCTCCTGCTCTCAGTCTTATCCCCAAACAACCCTGTGAAGTAGGTTGGGCTGAGACCCAGTTGACTCCATGGCTGAGAAGGATCAAGAACCCAGATCACCTGGGTGAACCTGAGTCCCAGTCCCGTGCGCTTAACCACTGCACCACACATGAGTGAATGCCCCCCGCCCCAAAGAAAGATCAGAAAACCAGTTCTGAGAAGATTTCTAGTCTAGTGAGTGGTGGCTGGGTAAGAAACGGTGGGCATAAATTCCAACCCTGGGAGGGCTGGATTTGCTCCCCTGGGCCTGGGCCTGGGCCTGGGCCTATAGGCTTATGTTGCCCTGAAACAGGCAGCTAGAACCCCCAATTTAAATATGATGCACTTCTTTACCTCATACTGATTCATAAATTGTATAATCTGATTTTGGTTGTGGTGCCATTGTGTGTGAGGTGATGTCATTGTATACGAAGCAGGGCTCATCCCTTCACATTTACTTGCTACCATATAAATTTCCTCTTGTAAGAGGGAAAGGCTTCTCACTGGGCTGAAGACCTATGCCTTGGCATTATTAGCATAAGCGTTAATCTGGCTTTATCTTGAACAGGCATAAATTAAGGATAATGTATCCCAGCAAGACATAGACAAATGCACCCTGATGTGCTTCCTCTGTATAGCTAATGCACTGCAAGTTGCCCTAGTGCGTTTGGAATAATTTATTGGTTTGCTGCTTGTTTGAGGGAGAATTATGCACCATATTTTTTCTTTGGATCATTATAATATATCCTTAAATTATATGTTCTTGCTGATACTAATTAATGTTGCAGAAATATAAGTTTTATATAAATGGCCGTAAACAGTAATTGAAGAGACTGTTTCCATCATTTAGATTAACTGCTGCAAAGGGAGATCACTCAAAATGAAGTGTAATCTGGAAAATATAATAAATCATTCAACAGCAAAGGGATACCACTTTTAAATGTTCTCTAGATAATTAAATAAAAAATATGCACTGGGACATAACATTGCCTTTTAAGTGTAATCATCTGAGTGTCAGTTATTACAGAGCGTGGAACTTTGACAAGGACTAGAGTGGGAGTGCAAAAACTTAAGAGAGTTATTCTGGCTAAAGGGGTGAGATATATACCTAATAAATAAATAAAATAAACCTATTCTGTAAAATTATAGAATTGTGAAGTTTGAGGTCATTTAGTCCAATTGTGTAATAAACACAGGATTTGCAATGTGGGATGTCACAAAGGTATCCCTGGAAGTTGAGCATTCAGCCTCTGCCTGAACAACTCACTGTCAAAAAGGCTCAAACCATTTAGGTGTTTCTCCTAAACTCCTGCCATGTTTGTTCTTGCTTGTTCTAATTTTATTGTTTATACTGCTTTATTTTGTGCAAAGTTTTAATTGTACGCCACCCAGAGAGCCCTTTGGGCTTTAGGGTGGTATAGAAGTGTAGTAAAAATAAAATAATAAAATAATACTAGTCAAATTTACTTCTCTGCATTCCCCATCCCACCACCTTGCTTCTAGTCCTGCCCTCTGGAGAAAAAGTGAACAAGTATTTTGTGACAAGGGTTTTTTCTTGGCTTAACTCATTCCGCATGATTGTGGGAGGTTAAAATGGACGGCCCAAATCTGAGGCCCAAATCACACATTATTCTAAAGTTGGGCTGGTCAGCACTGGTGGGTCGTGGGGCTGCATCAGCCACTCTGGGATGCTGCAGGGACCACTCCCCCTGCAGCTGGAGGAAACAACCACCGCTGGCAGTGGCCACTTCCACTGCAGGGGAAATGGCTGCGCTGCCGAAATCCCAGCACTTCTGCTAGGAAGCCAGGCACTTGGGGATGCAAGCCTAGTTCCTGAGCAGGACTGGGGTCCCACAGTCTGCTCCTTGGGGCTTCATTCTGCCAGGGAACATGTTTCCCAAGAACACTGTGCTTCCAGTGGGGATCATCAGGCAGCTGTTTGACTGACTGTCATGAATCCCATTCCATTAGGATTAAGAGGGTGTGGGATGGTGTCAGCAGGGACAGGATGAGGGCCATACAAATGGCTAAGGTAGGAGCCCCTGAGTTGTGTGTTGTGCACCCCTTTTAAAAAACATAAATAGCAGTTGTGTAGTGATCAATGTAACTTGCAGGCACGACTGCACTGGGGAGAAAGGATTAAAACCCCTCTGTACCCGTATTAGGGACTTGGTCTGCATCAAGAGTCCTGTGCTTTTTAAAAAGTCTGCTTTGAGTCTGAGCTCCATGGGCAAAAGGTGGAATGAAGGATGAATTGTATTAGAAGTGCCAAGGGATAAAAGGCAGAGAGAGTATTAGAGATAAAACAGGAATGTTGTATTATTATTTATTAGCCTTCAGTACATGGTTGGGAGTTTCCCAGTTAGTGGTAAATGATATTCATTACATGTCTAATATATATAAAATCGCTTTCATTAGTTTTGCACTGTACTAAAATGACTCAGGAAAGAGAGAGACAGTGTATTAAATGCAAAAAAGAAAAAAATAGGTGCATGATCCATGCCCCTGAAGTAGTTTTTAATGGACAATTATGAAAGAAATTATTCAGGAATGATTTGGCCCTAAAGCGGGAGATGGAGAAGGAAGATGTCACTGGTTAAAAATTCATGCATATATTTCAGAGAGCAGGCACACGTCGGGCAAAACCCTGGATATACATTTGTTACTGTCAACCTAAAATATTCATTTTTACAGTATATAAAAATATATGCCCTGTGATCATTGTGTGCATTCATTGATGAAATATGAATGGAAAGTGCTTTTAAAAAGACGGGGTGGTGGAGAAGTCACTGTTCTTATTGAGCCTGAGTGAGGAGAGGCCTTTTCCAGGAGAAGCATACTAAGAGGATGAATTGCATCTCAGTGATAGGTATTTTGTATTAATCATTGATATATTTTATCAAGTTGTAGGACACACCTCGCTGGCTGGCATTCAGCAGGGGCAGGCTGGTCATGTACTCAAGCCTGATCCGTGTAATTGGAGCCTCCACATGGTCAGGGATTAAGAGCCCTCTGGGGCCCTCCAACCTGAAAAGCTCTCAGCCCAACTGTAAGAAGGCCCAGGCTCCCCAGTGCGTGCAGAGACCCCCTGCATTCAAATGTTCCGATCAGCACTCACAGCTGGCATTTCAGACCAATGGCCAGCTGTCTTCACTACCTGGTTAGCCAGGGCATAAAAGGGAGCCCCTCCATGAACTCTTGGTCAGTTTCCACTTCTTAAGAATAAAACTACTCTTTCAGTCTCTCACCCTTGTTATGCTTGATTGGGCTGAGTGCACCAGGTCCAGACCCTTCATGTCCAACAGAGTGACAAAGCAGGAGGATGGAACCTCAGATCCAGGGACCAAGTCTAGTCCACATGGGGTCCCAATCTGGCCCCTTTCCTAAGACTTAGCTACCAACAGGAAGAACTTTAAGCTACCATATGCTGTTTTGTCTCTGTCTCCTTCTCCTTCGTTTCTTTCCATGCTTCCTCTTCTTCTATGAGTCTCACTTTCTCACCCTTTTTACCTTTGGCCCTGCCCACCCCTGGAATATGTTCCCTTTCCCAACACACATATCCAGAACTTCTGTGAAATGCAATCCAGCCCTTAGTCTGAAAGAGTTCAACACTTCTGTCTTCATGTGATCAAACAGGGAATATTAAATGTATGAAGACAGAGATCCAAGTCCAGAGTCTGGTCCCTGTTTCCCTTGGCTTCTGTGGAGAAGCCAAAAAATACATACTTTCATGCATACAAAAAATGACCAGGACAATGTATTTCTCGGACCAGCTTATTTAAAGGATGGCATGCACCAGCATGAATCTCTCTGGCCCTTAGATCAGACATGAAGATTCAGCTCATGGGTCTGCTGGACATTAATTTCCATCAGGTTGCAAGACAAAGGAGTCAGGGCCATCTCTGCTTTGGTTCCATCATTGCAAAACTCCCACATATGATGTGTGCTTTGAATAGGCTCTAAACTAGCCGTTTTGATTCACTTTTAACCAACCAGTGATGCTGGGACATGCTCTTAAGTTGTAATTTTAACTATCACTGCTCTTTTTCTGCTGGTTTTGGGAAAAATTGTTTGAAGGTAGTTATGACCGTGAATCTAGTACGTTGCTTTTAATTTGTTTTATTATTGCCTTTGTGTGTACATGTGTGTGTGCTAAGGAAGATCATTCTCTTCCTTTTGAAAGCTGCATATCAGCTACATTTTTGGTTGAAAGATATTGGACCTAAGAAAGGTGGCAAAGTGGGATATTCAGCTGCTAGTACAGAGCCATGAATGATACCTAGCTGTGTCTGTCCACCAGTGTGATGTACATCCCAAATGAGCTCAGTGTCTCCTGTCACTGCAGCCCACTTGTGTTTCCCTCAGATCTCCTCTGGAGAGACCCTCCAGGACAGAATGAGGGGTGGCAGAGGGGAGAAGAGGAGAAGCCTCATAATGTGCTTGACAATGCATGCACTTGGGGGCAGGGTGGAATGCATGTTGTTCAGACCATCAGCTGACATGCTCTGAAGGGAAGCCGAGACGCTGAATCTTCAGAGAGCAGAAGTGGTAACCAGCAGTTGTTGTCTGATTTAGTTGATTGTGTTCCCCTCTCTTAAATTCAGTGCATCATTTACTTTTAATCCTTTAGTCCTCCCTTAAATACTTTCTAATATGGAAGACATTGTGCAATTTGGATACATTTGCTGTAGTCTTCTTTAGAAGAGTATATTACATGACATTTGTAACAATAATGTCTAGGAGTGACTGGTTTGGAAGGAAAAGAACAGCCTGGGAGATTTAGAAAGCAAGGAAACTGAGTGCAGACCAGTTTTCCAGACATCCAAGGGCTGTAGAAACCACACAGAATACCTTCTATACGACAAACTTCAAAAGTTTTCTGTTTGCTAGTTCCTTTAACCAGCCTCCCCCAATCAGTGCTGTACTACAAATCCTACCAGGAAACATGGTCAATGGTGAAGGCTTATGGGAACTGTGTTTGAAAGCATTTGGCAATCATCAGGTTGGGAAGGCTGCTTTAGGATGTACGTATAGCCCGTTCGTGTAATGCACAAAGACCACAAAGAAGAACTTTGTAAACCACCTTGGCATCCTTGCAAGAGGAAGAAAGATGTGTTACAGATGTCAGTTTAATCACTGTTATTATTACATTACAACACATTTTCCAACATGTGGTAGATCCCAGCTACATGTTATTCTTAGGAATTTGTTTTCAAGCTGAGAATGTATGCTCAGATGAGGGATGGATGAATTTGTCAATGTCAGTGTCTATGATTTTTTTCCAGTCTTACGTTTTGCTCATTCCAAAGTTCTAAATTTTAAAAAGTATGCAAATTTTGTGTGTACATTGCAGCTAAAACATTTAAGTTTCTATGTTTTTTTCTCTTGAAAGCTGTTTTCCTGATACCATGAGTATTTCAGGATTATTTTCTCTAAGCTATGCATGTTTGCACACATTTTTTGATTGGAGAACTTCACTGAAAGAAATAGAAAAGTATGAACTTTGAAAGATAACTGAACTTTGGTCTGCATGGAGGATTCAAAAGTGTAAAGTTAGGGGGGTTCTCATGAAATGTGAACAGAATCATTTCTCCCCTATCAATCACTAAACTACTTTCACCATGAGTCAGAGTGGAATATATGCCTGTCCTCATTCAGAATGGTTGCCTGGATCATCACTGATGCATTTCCTGGACATCTCCCATTGCTCGCTCACTGGCTCTGGTGTCCCTGATAAGAAGCAGAAGAAAGAGGAGAAAACTTCCTTCACAGGATTTAGCATCCCTGCAGAAGTGATCAGTACAGTGAGCTTCTAAACCAGGAAAGGGGAAAATGTAGCCCCCCCGGACATGGTTGGACTACAACACCTCTAATCCCTCACCATTTGCTACTCTGACTAGGACTGATGGGAGTTGTGGGACAACAATATCTGGAGGAGACATATATTCCCACCTGATTTGGCCTTCAACCATGAATAGACAAAGAAGTCATTGAAGAAAGCAGAAAGTTCTATCCATGTGTGAGTCATAATTCCCACACTGTACACATTCATTTCTTTTATCCTCTGTCATCTCTGGGCATCTATATGGGTTTGCAGTTTTTTAAAGTGTTACAAAAGCAGATGCAAAACCTGTGAATAGAAATAATAGTCGAATAAATATGCATTTCATGGGCAATAAGCACTTTATCATGATGCCTTCAGCTTTTGGGCAGTGGGGAATTTTACACTCATAAAGCTTTAATCAAGAGAGAGAGAGAATGAGAGAGAGAGAGGTATTTGACCATATGTATCTGAAAGGGCCATGGAAGACTTATTCATTATGGCATTTATGTAATAATTTTGTCATGGCTTCAGTTTGGATTAATCCTCTGTTTAATATTTTGTTACAGTTGACAGATGTTCTTTGTCATAGTCAGCCCAGGAAATTCTGCTGTCTGAGGAAGAAGGCGAGAGGATGCTCCTTGCCCCATCCATGTACAGAAGCTGACTGAATCAGCAGTTGAGTCTTACCGCCATGCTGGCGATGGGATGGTGTCTTGCACCACGGACTATATTAGGAGGTCCAAGTCAGAGACAGCCAGAGTGTACACAAGAAAAGCCAGAGGTCCACATGCGTTCTCTGAGGCAACTGCTCCACTCTGCCTAGAGGAAGGGCTGCTCCTGTCCATTGCGTGTGGGCAGCATGTAGATCTACATGTACTCTGTGCGTGTGGTTTGCTCCTGAGTGATTTGCAATAGGCTGGCAAGGATTTCTGACTCCCCAAGTACTACGACAGTAGCAGCAGCATTTCCTGCCCACCCACCACTACAGCCCTAAATGATTCCACCGAAATGAAGAAAGCTTCAGGCACCCCAGGGTTGGTTTTTGTGAGCTCTGCTCCGTTTCGGTACTCTACTCAAAGAGTGGTACAGTTGGGCCTGGGCCTTGGGACCTGAACCTGGGTGCAGGGCGCAGATAACCACCCAGAGGATCACTGGTGGTCAGGGCAACAACAAGGAGGGCTGTGTCAACATCTGGTTAAGGTACAGACAACAACAACAACAACAACAATAACAACAACAACAATTATTATTATTATTATTATTATTATTATTATTATTCAGTCAGGACAGCTATCTGGGCATCTTTATGGTTACTGATTCTGTTATTTTTACTTCATAATACTTAATATCCTTTCCTACAACAAAATGGCACTTGGTCCCAGGTCAATGCATTTTAGTATCAGGGCAGGAAAAGCAATCTCCATTATATCTCGACGATGATGATGATGCTTTGATTTCAGTGAGTTTAAATGTTATATTGCACATGCCCAGAGTATTTATTTTTCTTTCTTTTAATGCAAGGTTAGCAGTCAGTATTTGCTTTTCTTGGTTTGTTTGCTCAACAAGGAATGTAGAAACATTTTGCAAAGCTTGGAATGGTGCTTGTGGGTGGAGAAAAGAGAGATATGGGTAATTTTTTCTTTCTATTTTAATAGTGAATTTCACAAAAATATAAACTAAAAAGAAAAACCATGAAATGAATACTTGCTGAAATATAAATATTGCTATAAGAGCATAAATCCAGGTGTATCCATTATACATAAGCTTCAACAAAGGCCAGCCAGGGAGACATCTGCACTACAGCTCTTTTCATTTAGGAGGGTACACCATCTCAGTATTTATGCAAAACGCATTTGTCACAGTTGGGGCACATGCTAATGGGTACAGCATAGTTGAAAGCCTGAGCTTGTTTACATACAGATGCAATTGCAGAAGTAGGAAGACTTGGAAAGGTGATGTGCGCAGGGAAGTTTGTGTGTGCACGTGCATTTATTTATTAATTTATTTAGAAAATTTCTATGCCGCCCCATTCGCCAAAGCCTCGGGGTGACTCACAAAACATTAAAATATAATACATTAAAAATATAAAACAAATTAACAATATAAAATAAGTCGCCCTGGCCAAAGAATAAAATAAGGAAATAATATTAGCAATTAAAATGATGTTTGAATAAAAAGGTCTTTGTCTGGCACCGAAAAACAAATAACGACGGCGCCAGGCGGACCTCTCTGGGGAGCGCATTCCATAGATTGGGCGCCACCGCAGAGAAAGCCCTCCTCCGAGTACCTACCCTCCCAATTTCCTTCATGGAGGATTCCCAGAGAAGGGCCTCTCCCGCAGATCTCAGGGGACAGGCAGGCGTATATGGATGCAAGCGCTCCTTCAGGTAGCCAGGACCCAAGCCGTTTAGGGCTTTATAGGTCATCACCAACAACTTGAACTGGGCCCGGACTTCAATGGGAAGCCAGTGAAGCTGACAGAGGACTGGAGTCAACGCCAGCTCTATTTTGAACCAATTGAAGTATCCAGACCATCTTCAAGGGTAGCCCCACGTAGAGCGCGTTACAGAAATCTAATCGGGAAGTCATCAACATGTGTGTCACTGTCGCCAGGCAGTCGTTCTCCAGGAAGGGGCACAGCTGATGAATCAGCCAAAGCTGAAGGAAGGCGCTCCTCGCCACCGCCGTCACCTGAGCTTCCAGAGATAGCTCAGGGTCGAGGTGCACTCCTAAGCTGCGAACCCTGTCCCTCAGAGGGAGTGCAACTCCATTTAGGACAAGGCCCAAGTCCCCCATCCCGAGGCCCGAGCCACCAACCAACAGGACCTCCGTCTTGTCTGGATTGAGCTTCAGTTTATTGGCCCTCATCCAGCCCATTACCTCGGCCAGGCACCGGTTCAGCACAGTCACTGCCTCACCTGGATTGGTGGAAAACGAGAGGTAGAGCTGGGTATCATCAGCGTACTGATGATTCCGCAGCCCACACCTCCTGATGACCTCTCCCAGCGGTTTCATGTAGATGTTAAACAGCAAAGGGGACAAAATGAACCCCTGCGGTACTCCATGGCATAGCTGCAATGGCGCAGAGCCATAGTCCCCCAGCACCATCTTCTGGTTTGACTGCATTAACTAGGTGCAGGTGTGAGCGAGTGAAAGAATGGAGACTTTTAAAAAAGGTGAAAAGACCCCCAGCTCCTTCTGCCTCCTCACAAAAAGGAGGAAGGGAGAGGGAATGGCAGTGCCTGCTGTTGAGCTCCCATGGGGCAAAGCCACCTCCATTTCCTTCCACATGAATACAAGCAAGAGGAACCCCTCCTCTGTATCGACTTTCCAGCAAGTAAGCTCCACCGATATCAATGTGATATACTTGTGGATAAGACCGTTGAAAATAATAGGATATACTTCAGAGTAGACATGTATTTTAGGTATTTCTGTCTTGAGCAAGAAGCACAAGATCAGGAAGGCTTGAAAAGAGGTTGTAAGTTTTTTGTACATGAGAGAGAGAGAGAGAGAAGCCATGGAGGCATGGGAGGCCAAGTGAGGGAGGTGGGAAAGCCACTCAAGGATTTTTTTCTCCCACTTGCTGCTGTCTGGCTTGAAGCCATGAAAGGACACTACCTCTTTCTTACCAGCTCACCAGTTTACTAAAGCCATGCCTATTGGCCCCAAAACAGTACCAGAACGTTAGCACACACTGAGAATGTATATATATGGAGAAAACTGCAACATATAAAATGTGCGATAGAACAGGTCTGAAGGAATCTGGGATATAATGACAAGAATTGCACAAGATGGATAGTTAGGTTGAATGTCATGTGACATAATAGGTATTATATTGACAAATATAGTGCCTAGTGTACATTGCTTCCAAAAAAACATATATTTGTCTATCTCTATCCCATCCACTCGAATACCGAAAGTATCATTAACTTTTTGATCCATTGCATTGTAGAAGGCAAACTTTTATCTTTCCAGTAGTATCAAATTTTTAGTTGGCCAAAGCACACAGGAATCCATTTATATTGGCAAGGCACTAATTTCCAAGAAGCATTTTGTTAAAATAATATCTATATCAAAAATATCAGAGTGGTCCAGTACAAAGTCTATCCATATTATAGCCTCCACCCCAAAAGAGGCAACTACTGGATATTGCCAAAACATGTGATTAGAAGATTCACTGGTAGTATCAAATCTCTAGTGGATATTCTCTGCATAAGGTGTTTATACCACCACTTCTTCAGTCTTCTTTGCAGGCAGAAGACTGACTCTGTTACTCCATATTTTTTTCCCATTTCCTCCCCCTCCCCACATTCTGTGCAGTCTATTCCACAGGCATAAGGTGACACTGTGATATAGCACAATTGCACATTTTCACTAGTGTTTTGTTGTGATATAAGGGAATAAAAACTCATAATACCTTTTGTTGTGGGATAAGGGAATAATAACTCACTTTAAGAAAAGCGGCAAAAATGACTGCAAAACATGGAAGAGGCACTGGAGGGTGACAGTATTATGTTAAGGGCCTAGAAGCTGCTGTGAGTGCTCAATAAATGCCTGGTACAGAGAAGTCTTTGGATAAAATGTTAGTAATGAGATGTTGTGGTTTGCAGAACAAGAATAAGACAAAACCTAGGGTCCACGGAAAGTTCAGCAATCCACTGCTTAGACTGAATAGGACAGTCCAATTCCCTATTCCATTCCTCCACTGGAGCCAATGTATTATATTCATTCATCGATATTCACTGAAATGTTAGTAGTTCACTTTACAGCTGAAGTAATGCACATAGCCATCTAATGAAGGGATACCATTATGGCCAGGGTCAAAAATCACCAAGTTGTACCATTGTGCACAGAACAATTTCCTGTGCTTAGAATTCTTTAGTTTATAGCATGTGTCTTCTGCACCCTCCAGCTGATAGATCTAAAAAACCTAAATAGATCCTACAAGACTGAATTCTGCTGTCCCTTCATTACATTTCAAAAAACTTATCAGTAATTATTCTAAAACACCAAGTCATTTAACTCTAACTCTTGCTCTTGTCTCTTAGCTGAGAAAGGCAAGTGTTTATTGTATCTGCATAATCATCTGCTCAGGCACCATGGAGGTTTGTCCTTGTTCACTTCACACTGAAGGGTTTAGAAGTGAGAAATACAAACAGTGCTGAAAGTCTTGCCTCATCTTCCCTTTGGAATGTCTTAATTTTTAAAAAAAGCCACGGTCTAGATACAGTCCCGTGCAAATAACCAGCATTTTTATAAATGGGACTTCAATCTGCTTTAAATACAAATAAAAACAGAATTGAAGTAAACCATTGAGGTGATTGTTTTTACATTGGCAGCAACAGAAATGCAACTTCTCTTTGGCTTTCTCTTCAACACTAATGATGCATACGGCAGCAGTAGCATGAGAAAAATGCGAAGGCACAGTTTTATGTGTCATGAAACGCACAATCAAAGAAGGCCAAGTCTGGCTCTGTCAGTTGGCAGAGAGAAGCAACTATCTCAGGCTGTAGTTTCTAGAAGGACAGGGGCGGGGGGGGGGTGGCAAGGTTTTGGGGAGCAGAGCTCTAGAAGTAGCACATGAGCTACTCTGCAACCCCTGTGCTAATCTGCTGCCCTCCAGTGCGGTAGAGGCAGCCGAGGCAGCAAGAGCTGAAGTAAGTTTCGGCTGCTTGTCTGGTCACCTTCTCTGCATGCAATGGTGGCGCACTATTTGCTTTTGCTTTTGTCTTAGGCAGCAAAAAGTCTTGCGCCAGCCCTGAAGAAGTCCTGCCAAATGTCTCCAGGCACGACACACTATAATAACGGCAAAAAGCATTGCCCACTTTGCACAGCCGTTGGGTCCAAACATAGTCACAGTTCTGAGTTCAAGATGGGCCTGTGAGGCAACAACCTACATTCCAGAGTTATACTGTTTCATAATCGTTCCCTTATTTTGCAAATGCTTTTTGGTTCAAATTATTATGTGCTATTATGAAGCCATCTAATATTTCTTTCCAGACACGTTGGTTACTTAATTCAAAATTGCTTAACTCAAGCTGTGCAGCCTCTTTTATATTTCAGCTCCATTCCAGTGCACATGACATCATGACTCCCTAAGAGTGATTACTGGATTGTAAAAGAAAAAGAAAATGGTGATTTAGCATTCTAGCCAGCGGAGAGATATCTCATAAATGAAAGGATAATCTGTCTTCTGCAGTGAGCATTTGGATAAGGTTGTTGGACATAAGGGCTCACGATGACCCCCGAAACAAAATACAACTGGTCAGTGTGTTCGGGTCAGAGGTGTGCTTCACTTTCTGGATGAATATGCTCATTCCTGCATAATATAACAGAATGGATTTTAAAATACATTTGACCCCTCAGTGGAAATAATACGTTATTTGAATCGGTAATAACGAAGAGTTTGCAGGAAGAATCAGGCAGTTGTTGGACGGAGGACTTTCATCCTGTTCTGGATGGGGTTGAAGGAAGGAAGGAAAAAGTGTATAGCTAGCCCTAAAATCATTGTTCTCTCTTGAAGTTCTCGTGGTCTCAGTGCGACAGAGTGCCCGGCTACCAGCTCTGGTTTGATGGCCCAGCCTTGACCCTACCTGGACAGGGACCCCCTGGCTTCAGCTGTCTCTGTTCTTTTAACCTTCAGGGTGGAGGCCTGCAGCGTGTTCTCTCTGTAGAACTTGCCTGTATGCTCTGCTCATCCATCAGAGGTTCCATAGATGGCAAGAAGGGAGAGGACATTCTTGGTGGTGGCCTCCTTACCAAAGGAATGCTGTCCCCTGAGAGGTCTGCCTGGGGCTAACCCTGTTATCTTACTGGTATTAGGTTAAAGCCTTTCTTTAGTCCCAGGAATTCTATAGCACTAGGTTTTAACAGTCCCTGGGGTTTTGTTCTTAATTGCTTTTACATTATGTTGTTACAGTCTGTGTTTGGGGCTTTGTGAGTGCTTTGTCTATAGGACAGTACAGAAATGTAAGGAATGAAAGGGGAAGAAATGAAATCAATGGCTTGTGGGCCCTGATGTAGAGGGAGGTGCTTTCGGGGCAAATGGACTGCATGCCTATTCATTGTCAGCAAGAACAGCCCCCCAACCCTTCTGGATGTGTTGGACTAACTCCAATCTTCCCCAGCCAACACAGACAATTGCCTTGCGGACTGGGAATGGTGGGAGTTGTAGTCTGAGATATCTGGTGGCTGGGGAAAGCTGAGACAGAAAAACGAAGGAAAGGTGTTGTAAGGGCTGAGGCAAATATGAGGCAGAGAAGCCGAAAGTCTGCATTCCATGGGTGGGAATATATATGTGGATGATAAGCAAAGAGCTGCCCCCGCAAGACTGAAGGTTGCGCTCCTGATGGTCAGTACTGCCATCGGCTCTCAAGGGACAAGATATTCATAAGTCAGGTGTGTGTAGTGTAAAGGTAGATGGCTCATGAACCTTCTGTCAATCCATCTAAAATTGCAAGGAGCAAGCAAGAAGTGTTGTTGTGAATGCAGTTAAGTGTGTGCGGGGTGTATGTGTATAGATTCTCTGTAGCCAGCAGCCAAGAAAAGCCTGAAGCAGCCTGAGAACTGTGGGGGAGGGAGGTGGGTGTTGAATTATTTTTTTCCTGGCCAAAAAAGCTTTCCCCTGGAGCTGCCATTGATAAATCCCATATTTGCACCAAAGGAGGCTTCCCATGGAAGGAGATAATTTATTTGGAGAGGTCAGTTTTATGGGACAGGCACAGGGGAGAGTTAAACTCCCCATTGTTCCCACCACACACAGTTCCCTCAACTGATATTTAGATAGCTACAACAAATGTGTTAATTGCTTTCATACAATTAACATCACATCTCTTTTGGCCTTCTGTTTACTTAGTCCGCTCCATGTTTTGCACATTCGCCTCACTTTTGAAAAAGATAACACCCTGGGTAATAATTAAGGTGATTGAATGTGTCTGTGACTACATTTCTATGTTAAAAGCCTCACTGGCATGGATGCTTTTCATCCTCCTCCATTCCTGTGCCAATTGTTCTCTCACATTTCATTTAATTTTACTTACTTCTATGAATGGAGGAGCATATTGGAGCACAATTTAATTCTACTGTATATCAACCTTGGTTCATTAATTCTCTGAGACACCTTGGCTGGAGGTTAATGTTGCTGCAAGATTGCCTAAGCACATAATAGTATATATTGATATTTATTTTGTGGGTGATGATGTCTTCAGTTTCATGAGCAGCACAATATTCTGTTTATTAATTCACACAACTATTTGCATCCCACCTTTCTGGTTCAGAACCAAGCCACTTGGATTGTTGACTGGCTTGTAGCAAAACCTGTTCAAGACTTCAGTCAGTTCAGCTTCTTTCTCTTTCATAATGGAAAGTGAATTGCCTAACTGTACACAGGATGATTTACAGGCAGTGCTGCGTGTTCTATATCAGCTTACGTGAATATCTCCCTGTGGAGTTAATAAGCTATGAGCTAATGAATTTGATTAGGCTTTGTCAGTTTTCAAGAGGGGAAGTCTGTTCTGAGTGTTTCAAATGCATGCCGAAGAGGTTGTAGGCCGGCACGGTGACCAAATGGTCCCCACAGGAAGAAGTGGAGGAGAAGACCCATGCCAGGTTGCTGAACTTATAAAACCTACAAGAAGATCACACACCACTAGCTATAATTAGCTTTCCACCTCCTTCTGTTGGAATCCTGAAAAGGTTGTTGTGCGGTGCTCCATAAGGATGATGCCTTGGATTTGGAATAAGCCATCTTCCTATGCTGAGCAAGTAAACTCAAGACCTGTCTTGCAATGAACCAGAGGAGCACTAGGCTCCAGATAGGAGAGTTACCCTTTGAGGGCTGTCTGCTTCTTGGCACAACCTGGGAAGAATAACTCAGGAACTGGGAGCTCATAAGTTTCTTGGAACCTGCTTGCTTCTTATATTTATTTATTTTATTTATTGTTTGCATTTGTATACCACCCTAGTAGCCTACTTACACTGAGCAATGCTCTATGCCTGGACCATCTCCCTCCCTGGAGCCTCTTATTTTCTGGGCTGTTGCTTGTGGTTAGGATCGGACAATTCTATTTGCTAGGACTTGTCAGGATGCCCTTCCCATCAGATGCACATGAGCCTCCAGACTCAGAGGCTCATGTGCATCCAATGCATAGAGGGAGGCATGGCAGCGGCAAGTCCTTCCTCTGTTGCACTTTGAACCCTGCATATCACGAAGCACTGTGGAGAGGGGAGGGGAGGAGGCTGAGGCAACCTCGGGATGTGGTATAAACCATTTGACCCAATCCACTCGCCCCCTGCCCTCCCCTGGTATGCTCTCCTCTCTGAGGCCAATTTGTGATCTGAGGGAGGCAGCCAGTTTGGTTCTTTTCATGCAAGCTCCGAGGAAGGAAGGGCACGAACTGTGCCTTCAGAGTCCCAGCACTAAAGTTGCAGGCCCTCAGAGCTGGGCCTTTGACTAAGCCTGTGCACCACCTCCAGGTGATGTGAAGAGGCCATAGGGTTGCACACGGAATGCTATGGCGCACTGATTTTGTCTAATTCTTATGAAGTTTTGTTGATTGTGTAAAGCTGTTTTAGAAAAACTTGCTGGCTTTTTATTATTTTTGTTTTACATTTTAATTAATTACTTTATCACTATTTATTTAATTTGTATGTCACCCTACTTGCCAGAGGCTCTCTCTCTGGGTGGTTTACAACATGTTTTGTGTTTGGTTTGTTATTGTTGCATTATTTTATTGCTTAATCTTATTAGCTGTCTTGAGGTGTTTGTAAGAAGGTAGAATTAAAAGCCATCCATCCATCCCAGCCCTTATTTGTCCATCATGATAATTCAGAAGTCTGGTTTCAAGTTTCCTTATGTGTCTTATTTCTTGCTAGTGTAATAAAGTGTGATGGCAGTGAGTGGCGCAAACGTAATTTGTTGTCATGTTTCCCTACCCTCATTGTTAAGTACATAGAAGTCTATCCAATGTCAGTTCTACTTAGAGTTGGCCTTTCAAAATAGATGAGACTTTAGGTAGGGGAATGAACAGAAAGGGATGTTGGAGAACTCACACCAGCAGCTTAATTGTACATGCAAATACTCAGAGATCCATCATGTGTCCTAAAGCAGACTGCTGTGTTCAGGAGGTGAATGTGGCTGCTACTGAAGCCTCTCAGACCACACATACTGCACACCCCAAGCAGCGTCGCCCTTTGTCAAGAAGGGCTTTGCATCAGGAAGGAAGGGAGCAAGCTGCCCTTCGTTTGCTGTCCCCATGAGCGGCTACATCATCTGAAAAGAAGCAAGAGTGGTAGTTAGTTGTCTTGCTGGCAAATGCCAGCAAGTTTGAACTTTGGGGGGGTGGGGAGGGCGACAAAATGACCAAATGGTGTGATACACTGCATAGCCCACGGGCACATCCGTGCCACTTGGATTCCATTGCTAGGAATGAGAGTTAAGAACACATAACCTTAAACTGGATGGTAGCCAATGGAACAAGATGTTTTGGCTTGATTATAGACTGCCTAGGTATCTTTTCTGCTTTTTTTGTTTAAACTTGAATAGTATCTATTCACACACATATATTTGCATCCTTGAACACTCACCCACACACCTGCCTACATAGAAAAAGTATTACATAAAATAGCAGTTCTAAGCTCAAGCAAAAATACACACACCACCTACTGGAAAGCCAGCGGACCCAAATCCCCAAGAACTGTGAAGAACTAGGGGGAAAAAAACCAACAGCAACCTCCAATGTAACTTTCTAGGAGTTTATTCAGTGCAAGAAATTGTACTGCCCAAATCTCACCGGAAGGAACCTGCCTTCTCTACGATTCAGCAAGTACCATGACCTCTCAGTAAATTTGAACAGACTCAGTGCCAAATCAGCTAAATTACAGGCAACATTGATATTAATTAAATGGCCTATCTACATAGAAATGATTTGTGAAAATAGCACCAAACACTTATCAAAAGAGAAAACTGATTATGAATGAGAGTCACAGCTGCTTTATGACTGCAGGAAGCTTTTCTTGTCATTTAAAAAGTAAATGTATTTTGAAGGAGGCATTTGTTCTTTTCCCTCTTTAATCTGGCCATTGGGTTTAAAGGCAGTGGGGTACAGTGGGAAGAGCATTAGGCTAAGCCCCAGCATTAGGCTAGGCCTGGCTTCAGCTCACTGAGTCAGCTTGAGCCAGTTACTGCCTTGCAGCCTAACCTACCTCAGAATCCCTCCACAGATAAAATGAAGATGCTGAGGAGATCTTGCATGCCATCCTGATGGCCACGGAGAGTTGGAGCCACGTTTAGCAATACTTAGAGTATACCCATTGAAATCAGTGGGACTTAAGTTTGCCATGAGCAATGTAAGTCTCACTTGTTTCAAAGGGTCTGCATAAAGTATGATTAAATCTGGACCCAGCCTTACATAAGTAAGCACTGTCATATCATGGAGTAGAGCAGACTTACTGCTGTTGCCATCAGCAGAGTTACTCAGTGGAGCAAATATCGTTAGTGTGAAGAACTTGCATTGAGATTAATGGGTCTGGGTGCATGCACACACTGGGGCTCCATGGGCGTACGCATGGAAATTATTTTAAGTAGCTGTGTGGCGGCATTCACCTGGGCCCTCTTGTGGGCAGCAATCCATCATGCAGACTGGACAATTTTCCTCAGCTCCACTGCAAAGAAGCTCCCCCTCACTGCTCCCCTCTCCTCGCTTGGCCTGCAGCCTCGCAAGGGAATTTGCCATGAGATGAGCCAGTCCACCCCTCTTGGCTTGTCGTGTGCCAGCAGCCACCCTGACCTGCCGTTCATGGCAGTCTTGCCAGCCCTAAGGCTCTCTAAATTTATCAGTGAGGCTCGGCATGTGGCGATCAAAAGTGCACCTGTTATGCGCACCCAGGATCCAGCTCCACTGCTACATGCTACAGTCCAGCTTTACTGAAGGTCCATTTGGAAAGCCAACGCTGTGCTGGAATCCCTTCTTGTTTTTCTAACAACAGCAAGCGTTTGCAAGGATTCATCTTACTTTTTTTGTTTTTTTAACCGCACAGAGTAAATGAGCCCGTCCCTGCCTCTGGCATCTCGTAAATTGACTACATAAAACCTTTAGGGGTGAGATGGGGGTGCTCGGATCAGGAAGAATGATATGCAGCAATAACACTTTGAGTGTGCTTCTCCCATTGTATAAAATGTTCTTTACAATCATTTCTGCTTAACATTATTAAGCATGCACTGTTGAATTTAAAGGGTTTCAGATTCCTGATTTACAGCCTGATCCTGTACATTTTTTTTACTTAGAAGCAAGTCCTGTTGAGCTCAATGAGCTGAGCCTTCCTCCTATACATAATATGCTTATTTTGCTTGACACCCTTCTGCAACAAACCAATGATGTAGCTCCAGATCCTTATGGCTTTGCTTAGTACAAAATGCGGGGGAGGGCAACTTGCACCGTCCCACGGCCCCCATTTTGCACCAGGATATTGGGTGCAATCCTGCAGCAAGCACCACAGTCCAGCCTGTTCTGCCCCTTCTTAAATGACTCCATGTACACATTACAGAACCCGCTTTATTTTTATTTATTTTTTTACTTTAAAACATTATTACCCATTTCTGGGACAAAAGGGTGCTTATTCCAAAGTAAATGTGGTCAGCATCAGAGCAGCAGAAACAAATTCCTTTTTATTCTTGTAGTAATGTTGATGCAATGAATTAAATGACTTGAACGTGGGGGCTGCACATGCTCCATTTCTCTCTCTCTTGTTGTCTTTGCCAACCACATGGTCATCTAAGGTGCCCTGCCCTGTAAGAACACCCTTAAGCCCAGGGTCTAGAATTACCTATCTCCACTGCAACATAGAATGCATTTACTGCCATATCTGGTAGTAGAGCCACATGCAGACTATCCCAGGTTCAATCCCCAGCATCTCCGGATGGGGCTGGGAAAGACCTATGTCTTGAGAATCCTCAGGGGGGGTATACTTCCCCTAAAGGGTACAGTGTGTAGCTTAGGGGTGTTCCTGTACCTCAAGCTCTCCCCGGTTTCTCAGGTGGACTCAGTGGCCAGGAGTCAGCTTCAGCTGATGTTTCTATGTGTATGAGCAGAACCTTGCCGCAGTGACCCATGACTGGTAACCTCTCACCTGAACTACTGTAATGCGCTCTATGTGAGGCTACCTTTGCAAATGGTCTGGGCATTACAACTAATACAGAACATGGTGGCGCAGCTGCTTACAAGGACTGGCTGGTGAGAATATATTGCAATCCTTTGTCAGCTGCATTGGCTCCCCATTCCAGTCCAGGCCCAATTCAAAGTGTTGCCTTTGACATATAAAGCCCTAAACGGTTTGGGACCAGGGTACCTGAGGGTACACTTCTCTCCATTCATTCCTACCCATGCTCTTAGATCCTCTTCAGAAGTCCTCTCCAAATATCCTCCCCTAGTGAGATCAAGGGGGGCAGTGCTGGAAGGAGGGTGTTCTCATTAGTAGCACGTAGAGGCTGGAATTCACTCCCCAGGGATACACAACTGGCAGCAGCACTTCTTTCTTTTAGGTGCCAGGTGAAAACTTTTTTTATTTAAACAAGCTTTTGGTTAATTTAATACAATACCTTTATATTTTGTTACGGATTAATTTAGTTTTTGGTTAATTTATTGGCTGTATTTATTATGGTGCATGTGGCTTTATTTTATCATGAGCTGCTTATCTATTGTTTTATTATTTTATCTGCTTATTAATTGTTTTTATTGTATCCTATGTATTCTATGCTGTTTTAGCATTTGTAAGCTGCCCAGAGAACCTTTGGGTTATGGGACAGCATAGAAATGAAATAAAATAGATAAACAAATCATCAGGCTAAATTACACCGAGCTACATGTCCAATGGTCTGTCAGCTGCCTATGTACTAGTGATTGTATCCTTCATTTTCAGGGTCCTTCTGATGCAGAGCTGCCTGAATCCACATTCTGAGTATTGCCCATCCTGGGTGCGGCAAGTGTGTGGGAATGTTGCACGCAAAGCACATGCTGTACCACTGACATGCGGCACATACAATGATGAGAAATGTACATTTAGTGATGATGAGAAATGTACATGTAAATATACATTCTCGGTATTGGTAGCAGTGCATGACCAGCTGAAGGCACCAAGACAGGGATGCTCTACAGTGGTTCAGCAGTCGAATACAGCAATTCGGGCATTTTAAATGCCCATATTTGTTTTTCAGTCTAGCTGCCAAAAAGCAGACTGCCTCCCTCTTTGAGAGCATAGAAGAGCCTCCAAATGGCTGTTCTGAATTAGAATAGCTTCGTTAGCATCAGGGATATAATGGTACATTTGGAAGTGCACGCACTCATCATGACAGTCCCCATAGTCACATCCCGAAGGAGAGGCAAAAAATGCGGGCAGTTGTGTTATGGATATTTCTTAAAAAATTCTAGCAGTTTTAATTTATACAAGGAACAAGCCTTTTGTAAAGCTAAATGGTTCTGTTCCAAACTAAGCCACCCAAAGTTCCTTGCATTACAACAGGGATAACTCACAACAGTATATCATGGCTGAAGAAAACCATCTTTTTCCTCCCTGTTTCTGTGTGGATTGCAATATTTATTTAAAGTTTTTGTAGACCATTCTATAGCAACATTTTCCCATTGCCAGGGGAGGGGACCCTGGTTCCTTTTCCTTTTAAATGGGAAGTCCAGACTTTGTGGGTGGGTGGGTGCTGGTGGTGATGGGAAATCCAATCAGGCTGAAATTAAGAACTGTCTAATCATACTACGGGACTGCAGGTGGCGCAGTGGTTTAAACTGCTGTGCTGCTGGGCTGGTTGATCGAAAGGTCGCCGGTTCGAATCTGCACAACAGGGTGAGTTCCCGTTGCTCCATCCCAGCTCCTGCCAACCTTGCAGTTCGAAAGCATGCAAATGCAAGTAGATAGAAAGGTGCCACTTCAGTGGGCAGGTAACAGCGTTCCGTGCACCTCGGTGTTTAGTCATGCCGGCCACATGACCACGGAGACTGTCTGTGGACAAACGCTGGCTCCCTCGGGTAGGAAATGGAGATGAGCACCGCCCCCTAGAGTCAGGCATGACTGGACGTAACGTCAAGGGGAAATCTTAACCTTTAATCATACTACATCTCTCTCTCTGTGTGTGTGTCAGAGAGAGCGAGAACAAGAGCACAAGAAAGAGGGAGAGTAATCAGCAGTTAGAATACATGGCACATGCACTTCTCTGTGCGGTGTACTACATTTGATGTAAACACTAGAAGGGATGGAGAGGATCACCTCCTCCAGAGTTTGCCATATGGCCAAGAATGAGCAAGTGGATGTCTGGCTGTGTGGGTGTGCTTGTGGGTGTCCTTTGTGTCTTTCTGCAGTGCTGGCAGGCGTTGAATGTACAGTGTTTCCAAAGAACTGAATGGCAATAAGAAGCACATATTCCCCAATAGGTGTCTGTAAAATAGCGAAAGAGTGGAATAATGGTGAAACGTGAGAAAGTTTCTGCTGGATCATCAAACAGGATCTTTCCTCCACTGATCTCGTTAATAGTGTGAACCTGTTGATCTGTTTTAGTTTAACAAGCCATTTGCTGTGTGATAGGCTCACAGTAATGAAGGCCAGTTTTGCTAGTGTGGTAAAAGATGCAGCTCTTTCACATTTATCAATTGGTTAATTATGAACAATTATCCATTGGGTTGTTGCAAGCCTTAGCCTGTGCTGTGAGAGTGTGAAATAGGATAACTGGGAAAGTTATCCCACAGTTCACCCTAATATTGAACTGCGAAAACACCTCCTCCTCCTCCTCCTCCCATATATGCTAGCATCCTTGGCAGAGTATCTGGGTGGTGCATTAGAAGATTTACCAAATAAATCTGGTAAATAATGGCACACTATGCTTGGATCTGATATCTCACTAAAGCTATTGATCAACAGCTATCAGCATTGTTTAGAACTCGTGCTTCTGGTAAAGAAGTTTGTAAATATAAAGAGAGGAATTTTAATATTTATTTATTTTATTTAAAACTTTTATATGCCATCCCCTCATGCCTTGGCATCTCTGGACGGCTTACAACACAGAATTAAACAATAATACAGTAACAAATACAGTAAATTATATAAAAACCAAAACAAAAAACAAGAAAGCGACTGGTAATGATAAAATTAATTTTTAAAATGGCCATTAAATAAAAAGGTTTTAACCTGGCACCAAAAAGAATATAGACTCGGCACCAGGCACACTTCCGGAGCAGAGCAGATCTTAAGGGGCATGAGGGTATGTAAGGGAAGAGGCACTCCTTCAGGTATCCTGGTCCCAAGCCGTTCAGGGCCTTTTAGGTTAAAACCAGCACCTTGAATTGGGCCCGGGCTTCAACTGGGAGCCAGTGGAGCTGATGGAGGACTGGCGTTATGTGAGAGTAATGGCCGGTCTCAGTCAGCAGACTGGCAGCTCTGTTCTGTACCAGCTGAAGTATCCAGACCGTTTTCAAGGGCAGCCCCATGTAGAATGCCTTACAGTAATCCAAGCAATCTCTACAGTAATAGAGTTCACATGTTCTCCTCTTTAACTAGTTAAATCCTGTGACACAGAAGAGTACACAAAGCGCAACCCAGTTGAGGTCTTTAATATGCCAGCATTAAATAGCAATATCCCTGGAAGCTGTGGCCGCACAGTCTAGCTCACGTTTCCCTCCTAATGAGGGAATATGTGGATTTGCCGTGCACTGGAGCTCTTCTGGAGTGGGGAATGGAGTCTCTCCTACCAGCCACCATCACAGGCAGACAAGGCTGGCCTGGCTTCCCTGACCTCACTCATCCGAGAAAGAGAGAAACGGCTGTGCCCTCCTTTCTCAAGAGGAGCACCAGCACCTCCTCATGATGCCAACATCTCTCTAAAGCAGAGCCTAGTGAGCAACGATGGCTGTTGCCTGACAAGGTGATATGCAGCATCCTCACACAAAAATACTGGCCACTAACGTTGCTTCTGAGGTAGGCAAACAGTGGCATATACCAGGGTACCGGATCTCTTTCCCGGAGCCTTGAAGTCCGTTGGTGTCAAGGGAAGGTTTTGTTCTCCACTCAGTTCGTATGCAGGTGATGATTTTCTAGAAAGATTGCAGCTGAAAAGAAAAGGATCTATTTCCCCCCACCCCATAAGCTGTAATACCCCCATCCCCACTGCAGGGCAATTAAGCCCAGAAAAAACCTTCTGTGGGAGGTTTTTCCCCCCCTTTAGCTTAATTGTGTTTCCATCTTCGACTTGGCCTAGTCATGGCTAATCCATGGCCAATCCATACGCTATATGGATTGTGAAATATTTCTTAGGGTCAGCTTAGCTGCCTGTGCTCTTTGTATCCCTATAGTATCCTACAAGGGAGAAAGTCTTTTTCCTTGGCAGTATTTCAAAATAGACATAGGAGAATCCAAACATGCATATTGCCTCTATAGGAGGGCAGTGTGTGAACCACCCAGAGAACTTAGGCCATTGGATCTATAGAAGTGAAATTAGTTTTCTGTCATAAAACACCATGTTGCTTGGAGGACTCCATGAGCAGAACTGCAGATTTTATGTTTGTTTGAAAGTCCGATGTACTTTCTGACAAGGATCAGCGTAAAAACAGCATTATGGCATTCTGTATTGATTCTTTCTGCAAGGCAGCAGCTGCAAGTTGCTTAGGTGAGACTGAAAATGATGGTCTTGGTCCTCTAACAGGCTGCCTAGGTGACCTGAAAGTAAAGGAGAGGCATGTGTGTATATCCCATTTACTGGTCCATAACCTCATTTGTGCTTATAGTGATTCCACATGTCAAATTCTAATCTCGGCAAAAGCCTTCTGTGGTACACAGCAAGTTCCTTTCATACTGGTGAAATGGCAAAGCTTCCTGGAAGTGTAAACATATGATGAGCTATAGAAATATGAAAATATTTGAAAAAAGTGTTTCAAATAATAAGCAATGTTGTGGTCTCATTATGCACAAGTCAGACAAAAAGCTTATATTTTTGGTAGCTCTGCTTGTCTGCAGTCGAGACATCCCAATCTGAATAAAACAGAATCTAAACAACAAAGCACCCCTTTAAAGACATACTCTGGTATTCAGAGTGGCCTTGTGTCTTCTTTCACAGAGAGCAGTCCTCTCTTTCAAGGGCTGTTCTGTCTAGTTCCAGTTTAATGATAACGAACCCTCTGAACAAATGGCAAGGCACACAGGTCACCCGATTACAGCCTTCCACATTGTGCTGATAGCTACTGCATTCCTGTTTTCATTATATTAATTATTTCTAAGTTGGCGTCTATGCATTCAGACTAGCACATTCAGATTGTACTCTGGTAAATCCTCTGCTTTGGTAATTCACAAGTGACCACTTACTTGTAGTGTGTGCGCGTCTGTCTCCATCTCTGTATGTGCACCCGTTGATTTCGAAGCCTTGTACCTCTGATGAAGTGGGCTCCAGTCCACCAAGCTTATTCTGCAATAAATCTGCCAGTCTTTAAGGTTCCGTAAGACTTCGTGTTGTTTTTGCCATTTTTCCTACAATAATATGGCTACCTCTCTGGACATTCTTCCTGTTTAACTAAGATAAACAACTTTGATTCTGAATGCTTTTCAAAATCTGCTACATATTATGATGCCACTTCTGTGGACTTACTTTCCAATGCCAGAGCATATTTTAAAGGCTCATCCACTTTATCTCCATCTTAATTCAGCAAGATTTGGCAGTAAACTCTCTGTCATGGACCAATAAATCAAATGCAGCTAGTTTAAGAAGGCAATTTAATGTTAACTCTACCTTAAGGGAGGGGGGCTACCATATAAATTCCCCCTCCTTGATTTGGACTTACCAAGATTTCAAATGAAAGAGTGTGCTTTTTATGATGCAGCATGTATGTTCTAATGAAGTTTTATTCTTAGGTTGCTTTTGCTCTTAATACAAGCGCCATTTTACGGTCTACAGGAGGCCTCCCTCTAACAAGGGTGCAACATGTAGGACCGCACCCTTAGTCATAGAACTACGGATCACTATTAATATTTCTGCCAGGATCAGCACCATCCTAACACTACCACTGCTGTCCCCGTGGAAGTGACTTCTTCATGCCAAAATTTCTCCAGACATGTGGTGTTCCGAAGAACACAACTGCATAAAGAAGGGAGGGGAAGGGTTACTTCTTTGGGTGAACTGTTCAGTGTCTCTTCTGGTCTGCAGTTCGTTATGTGTCCAGATGCACCTAGCACGGGCACTCACAAATCACCAAAAAAGGGGCACAGCCATAAAATCCACACTTGCTGATTTATCTGTATTGATGCACATTTAGAAATAATATAAAATGGCAATGTAACACATAGCACCATAGTGTAGAAGACTGGGACCACCTGGCCTGTGTGCCTGCCAGTTTCATCTGCTATCCAGGTGCTGTTCACAGGCAGAGTCAAGGCCCACCCAGCAGATCCTTCTGGCAGTCCTTTACTTTAAACTGGAATCAGACAGGACAGCCCTTCAACTTGATGACTTCCAAACAGAGGCCGGTCTCTGGCAGCCCTCCAAATAGAAGCCCGTCCCCCATAAAAAGGAACACATGGCCACTCTGTTCATGCACTCTGAAGCCTACATTGAGTGTTCAAGGCCCACGTTTTCTGTTATGTGACTGGGGGAGTGAGGTTTTGCTCTGTAGTCCTACTCCTTCCGCTGCATCCCATTACCCAGTCCTACCACCCTCTTTCTACTCTCCGAAGTGGGGCTTTCCACTCTCCAAAGAGGGTACAGAGCCTAGAAGAGGTGATTCCCGGAGGAAGAAATAGCTTCATCCTGATTTTAATGAGGTAAGTGGTTTGCTTGGGGCTCTCTGCAGTGCTGCAACTACTGTTCCCTGTTGTTGCATCATGACCAGCGAGCTTCCTGTCCAGACAGGACAATCCAAGAGTAAGTCAATGGGCATTTATTCTTATTTTTTATTGCATTTCTATCCCACCATTTTTCTTCTTTCCAAGAAACCCAAGGCAGCTTACATGGTTTTCCTCCTCTCCATTTTGTCTTCCTAAGTACCCTGTGAGGTGGGTTCAGCTGAGAGTAAGTGACTGACTCCAAGTCACCCACTGAGCTTCCTGGTCAAGTGGGACTAGAACTCATGTCCCGATCCATCACTCTCCCTGTGATACATTCCAAGGCTGCATTCCATTTCACGGCAGCTTTCCAATCACCAGAGTTTCCACCCAGTACTCTGACCACTGCACCACACTAACTTTCCAGGAAAGGTTAGATGAGGGTTGAGGAGACCCCAGCTCAAATGCCCTCCTATCAGCAACGAGACTCACTGTATAAACTTCTGCCAGTGACCTACACCTATTGCCTCCCAGAGTTGCTGTGAAGATAAAGGACAGGGGGTATATATGGGCACAGGATTGTATTGCTCCCTTGAGCTTGATGGAGGAACCGCAATATAAATGCAATAACATGATAACTCCTCCGATCCCTTCCTTACTAGCCTACCTTTACCTATATTGCTGGCGAGTATAATGGCGGAATGGATGTGAAAGAATGACAAAGAATTTCTGCTGTTATAAGGTCACAGCGATTTGAGATCAGTGCATGTTACTAGAATAAAGCCAGCTTTCAAAATGAACTGAGACGACCAGATGGGTTTTTGGAGGCTAAGAAACCTATACCATAATGTACTGTGGGAAATAAGTTTGTAAATGGTTCCATAAATGTTTAATGAATGGTTTGTGTGTGAAAGAGAGAGGTGCTGGAGCAAGAGAAGGAGAACATGTTGAATGCTACTGTCATGTTCACATTTTATAATTTCCTATTATATGGTGGCCACAATCCTATACTGACTTTCCTGGGAATAAGTCCCATAGAAGTCAATGGAGTCTCCCTCTGCATTGACATGTATTAGGTAGCACTGTTAGTACCTTAGGAATATAGGAAACAATCAGATTTTTCTAATAGCATTTGTTTATTAGAGCTTCTCCTTTGAAACCATCTGGTCAATGAAGGCACAGCATTTCCACATCCTGCCACCTTTAACTTCTTCAGCTTGGGTTCTGCAATGTTTCAGGCTGAGCTCCTATGAAATATTGTCATTATCACTCAATGCCATCTCTCAGTTGGCCTCCATTTCCCCAATCCAGCCCTGAAACTCTTTTTCCTCACACAGTAAGTTGACCAGACGGAGATTATTTCTTCTCAGGTAACCTATGCTCTGATACAATGAAAGTCTTTTTATTACTTGATATTTGGGAAGAATAATGCAACTGTACGAGCTGGGTCATGCATGCAGACTCAGTCCTCAATAGCTGCACTATTCAGTGGTGACTAGGCCATGTGGACAAGACATCACCGATTTTCCTCAGCAGCTAATTTATTATTTTTCTTTGTTTAAATGATTTAGGAAACAATCCGGTGTGGATGCCTGCTACGCTTCACATCTGGATCACAGACATCCTATGCCAGATAGGAGGACAGTAGAGGCTAAGGTCACCTGCATGGGCCTCCCATTTTGCATACCAGCTCAGAGGCTGATTTTTGGCTGCCTAAATGTGGTGCTTCAGAGGTGAGGGAAGAAGGATGCACCACAGCTTGGTGGTGCCGGCCTGCTTCCCTGCCTGCCCTGAAATCCTTTCTACAAGGTTACCTTTCTAATCTTGGGGATGCGGCCGACTTTGTCCTTTCTGTGATGGCCATGAGATGGTGGGATGGTGCTCCAAGTGCAGGGTCCCAACTCCGATGTAAGAGCTGTTTTTTCACATTGGAGCTGATGTTGGAGCTGCAACTCTGAAAATTCTGTGAGAGAGCATTTGTATGTGGTGAGGGATGGTGCTGGGGGCCATGGGATAGAGAGCTGCCATGACAGTGAAACATCTGATACTCCGGCACTGAGAATATTAACCCTACTGCATACTGAGACCTTGACAGAGGAGCTCCTGGAATTACCTGTGGAAGGATGAATTCCATAGGTATTTGAAAGTATCGTGTGAACTCTTAGAGTCCTTTGCATCCTGCCTACCTGCCTCCATCCCATCACCAGGCATCTCTGGTGGCTCTCCTTACCTTTCCTTCACTGTGCTCTTTAGTTCCCCCCGCCCCCGCCACCCTCTCTCTCTCATACACACACACACACACAAAGGGAAGTTTGGTATGAGCTGTATTTGCATCCTAATCTTAACAAAATAATCATCCAGAAGACCCCAGATGAAAACAGAACAGAAGCTATCAGAAGCTTGGAAGTCGGTCCCACTGGTTTTTATCAGGACTTCCTTCCTAGGAGAGCCCTTGTTGACAGCAGCCTCAGTAGCATTTCATTTATCTAATGTCAAACATTTACATTTCTTCCATAGCTAGGGCTATCAAATTCTTTGGCACAGAACTCTAAAACATTTATATAGTATTCCTTTTTCACGTGATCTTTAAATATGCCTTACTTATGTAAATGTCTGAGTGACCTAAAATCCCATTTGAAAGAGAACTTCAGTAACTGCTGTTTGGATTTCCCCCCCTTTCTTTCTTTTCCCCCATGCCATGCTCTTTCATATACTGTCTCTTGCTGTTAAATTAATTATTTTTAAGAAAGCCTATTTAAAGTGTAGAAGACCACCAAAGGCAAAAAATTCCCAGCTGGCTCTAAACTGACTCTCACTCTACAGACATCAATGAGCTCACTGGCCGAGGATCAGGCTTTGAGTGTAGATCTCTTTCATTATCTCTAAGTAAAGCAGATGAAAAACAGGAATAAACTCCAAGGCATAAGCAAATACAGGGAGATCCAAAGACTGACTGCTCGCAGGGGTTTCTGTGAAGTTACATTCACCTTACAGTCTCCCACTATGGAAGAACTGTGTGCCTTATGGCACATAAAGAAAAGAACTAACTAGTGATTACAGAGATGTTCCCTGGGAGAACTGCAGGATACACCACCTTGCAAGGGTACTGGGAATCATGGTGCACCTACTACATGTGCATAATTGCATACATGTGCCTAGTGCCCTACCTGTGTATCATCTGCTTGTACCGTTTGTACATGCAGTGTTCAAAATGCTTGTTTTCATGCCCCCCGTGCATGGAACCATTGGCGTCTGCTTTGGAATGGTTGTGGTAATGCCCGCAAGAGTTAATGCCCTGCTCATGGTGGCAGCACCATGGTTCTGGGGCCAACTTTCATCCTTGTTATGACTTGCTTTGAGCAGTTACTGCTCTTAGTGGTGGGTCTTGATAATGCTCTGTGATTAAAGTTTGTCTTTCTAGGGTTGGCTTCTAGACGTGGCACTTTGGCCCTTCCAGATCCATTGCACTGGCCTGTAATCTACGATCAGCTGCAGTGCTTCTTAGCTTGCAGCTAATGTTCTTGGCTCTTCTCAATAGATTTCTTCATATAATGTTTGCTGGAAGTGCCTCATGAGCAAGGACAATCCAAAATTGAAATTATCAGCTTGTTCCTTGCATGCACCCCATGTGAATTTTCTGTAAGCTTTGAGGGGCAGCCTGGATGACAATATCAGTGTTTTGAAAAGGAAGTATATCAATGGCATCCAAACCAGAGAAGGAAGCCACCAGCAAGTGGACTGTCATAAGGATGTAAGAAAAGCCATGCTGAGTCTGCCCAAGGCCAGCACTCTGTACACATGGGGCAAACCAGCTGCCCACAAGATTGCTCAAGCAGGATGGGTGCAAGACCCCTGCCTGCCCAAGCTCTTCAGCAACTTGCGTACGCAGGCATGCCACCTCTGGGAAAGGTGGTAGCACGCAGTCTCCAAGGCTACTCCTCATGAATCTGTCCAATCCTCTTTTAAAGCCACCCATCAGCACTTTCTGTAGCAGCAAATTCCATAGTTTAACTATACGTCATGTGAAAAAGTACTTCTCTTTATCCGTCTGAAACCTCCCACCAGCCACCTTCATGGGATGACCCTGGGTTTGCGCGTTATGGGAGAGGGAGAAAAATCTTCACTTTTTCCACACCATACCAGGCCAGGGCGGCTTATTTTATATTGTATATTTTATTTTAATGTATATATTTTAAAATGTTATTTATGATGTTTTAATTTATTGTTGTAAGCCGCCCCGAGGCTTCGGCGAATGGGGCGGCATAAAAATGTTTTAATAAATAAATAAATAAAATACCTGCTTTTAAACACCTCTGTCATGTCTCCCCTCACTCGACTTCTTTCTAAGCTGAACCGTCCCAGCTGTCTTAGCTGCCCTTCACAGGGGAGCTGCTCCACCCCACTGATCATTTTTGTTGCCCTTCTCTGAACTTTCCCCAACTCAATAATGTCCTTTTTCAGGCAAGGCAACCAGAACCAAACACAATATTCCAAGCACAGTCGCACCAAAGATTTGTAGATGGGAAGTGAGATTTTGGCAGTTCTGTTTTCTAATTTGTCCCTCATTATGCCTAGCATGCCGCTCACCTCTTTCACAGCAGCTGTGCATTGGGCTAGCATTTTCATTGACTTATTCACTACTACTCCAAGATCCCTTTCTTGCTCAGTTGCTGCTAATTCAGATCACCTCCGTGTATATCAGTTGGGATTTTTTGCCCCAGTATGCATAGTTTTACGCTTACTTATATTGAACTGCACCTACCATGTTGATGCCCATTCTCCCGGGTTGGAGAGATCCCATTGAAACTCCCCACAATCCCTTTTGGTTTTAACCACCCTAAAAAGTTTAGTGTCACCAGCAAACTGCAGTTACTTCTCATGTTTCCTCAAAGGTAGGAATGGAAAAATACCACAATTTTGGCTATTTTTAGAATGCCATTTCTCTAGTCTTAAGTTCAGCCCTTCCTAACTTTGGGAGAATTTGTTTCGTACATGTCATGAATGCTAGAATGTTCTCAGTACATGCAAGCTAAAACACAATATTGCCTAGTACACCCTTTCCACTTATTTTTCATAATAAAATGCATATTTGATTGCTATTTTCATTAATAAAGGCATTGTTGTGTGCATTTCCCCCTAATGCATGTATTTCAGATGCAACATAACTCAGTGGCAAAATTTAGAGATGTGTTAGCAGTGCTCTGGTTTGTGCATTTATTCAAATGTATTAAATTTGCTCACTGCAATGCACTTTTGCATAATAAAATAAAATGCATACCACATGAAAGCAATCAGAGAGAGGCTGCATTTTGATACATGACATAGGTGGTTGCATCTAATCTTGGTCCTACTTAGGTTAAGACTAACATTAGACAACAACCCATTCAGAGTTTTGTTTCCCTATCAGCATTGTCATACTCCACAGAATGAAACTGTGGATGCATCATTCCATTTTAGGAAATGAAAATCACCCATCTTGTATACAAGCTAAATGTGTCTGTTACACAATGACTGGATTCACATGTCATGGCAAACAACCTTGCACAGTTTCTGGCCTGAATTGTATGGTCCCCTGGGCAACAGTTTCCACACTCCCCATTCTGTCCTCCCACTCTTGCCATGGATCCCAGCTGCCCCCATGAGCAAAATCTCCTTCCTTCCTGCATTGCTCCCTGATTGGTCTGCTGAGGTTTTGAGGCTGGTCCTCCCCTACCCCCTGCCTCAAATTTATCTGCAACACTGCAATGCTTCCTAGCCATTCCATCCCCAAAGGATTTTTTTTTACTCAGTCATAATATTTATTTTCGCTATGATTCTCCCTCTGTGCATTTATCTCTGTGCACTTTCTCCCTGCTTCTGAAAGTGAGCAGGGAAATGAGCAAACTGCTCAGCGAAAAGGAATAAAGCAAGTGATGATGCACCAGTTACTAGGGAGATGAGGGTAGTAGAGAACGGATGGCTGAGTGGCCACTTCAGTGACTGCTCTTTCCGTGGGACTCTATGGAATTTCCATTCCAGCAATGTTAAGATGGAGATCCTGGATCCAGATGACTGAAGAAGCTGTGGGGTGTGAAAACCTTAGAAGAGTATTAAACCACGCTTTGGTCTTAGGTAATGAAAGAGACCTTGCAGAAATGCCATGGCAGATCCAGACAACGTGACAAACCCATAAGGTATGAAATTGCTCTGGCTTCTTGTGACACATTAACCTGGCTAATGAGTTTGGTATAAGAACAATGCTTCCGGTTCAGTCTTATGTGAGATATGTAGATACCATCTTTGTTTGAAAAATACCTTGTCCCACCTTTTATCAGTCTTTGAACTTTGGTCTGAATTCTTATCTAATTCATATGGTTCTACTGAAGCTACAATCATATAACTATTCCAGGAGGTTGATGACTTCAGCACTTACAGAGTGGTGGCTGTAGGCAAACTGCCAGAGGCACAAAGCCTTGGGGAAAGGCAAGTAAAGAAAGTTGTAATCTAATTCTTATTCTTTTAATTAGAGGCAAAGTTTTGACCCAGTTGCAGAATATGAATGACTGAAATGTGCTTACACAACCTTGGCAAGTGAACTCTTACATAATAATGAGCAACCATACGCACAGAAGTGGGAACACGCAATGCATCATTCAAATGAGAGCAGCATTGAGTGCTGGCAGTTGGCGATCTAGTAGTAGCACATTCAGGGAAACACTTCAGACTGGCAGCCAAGGAGGGTTATTGTTAAGAAGGAATATGGGCAGAAACAATTTGGGTGCCAAGGGCAGTTTGCATCTCTGGGAATCATGTCTATCATCTTGTGCCCCCTTGAACAAACAAACAAACACCCTAAAATGAATCTAACTCTAGCATAATGAACTGTGTGTTTTGCATTTTTAATAGGGTAAATGAAAATTTCAGCTCAGTTCATGTGTTTTTAAGAGTTTGCCAAAATTCACAAATTTAATCATGTGTAGGATGGAAAGAACATGAGATTGAAAAGAAATCTGGATGTTGGAGAAACTCATAGATTCACCCATCCATTTGAGAGTTTAGCATTTAAAAGTTTTGTTTGACTCCCTGTGTGTTGAACTAGGTTGTGTGCCAAATTGGAGTTGCCACCTTTTTTTCTAACAGGCTCCTCATGTTCTGTGACCAGAAGAAGCTATATAAGAGGCAGATACAACTGGTTTTTCTCCCTGTACTTTTATTAATTTGGACTGTGGAGATGGATGAACATTTCATTTTGGTTTGTTTTTGATAAGTACTTACCAAAATTTCAAATTTCTTGATGTTCAAGATGAAATGAATTCGAGATTTTAAAACACTTCAATGCAGGAGAAAGCAAATCAGGAAAATTTGTTTGTCACTAATTTTCAGGAAGATTTGAATACATTCCCATGATGACCCGTATTTATTATTTAGTATTATTTTTGTACCACCTTTCTACCAAGGTTGTGTAGAACAATTCAAATACACTGAAACAGGAAATCCATATTCAAACAGCATTAAAATACAACCTTGCATTGTATTATGCCCTCCAGAGAGATATGCCTGGCACTATCTTTGCTTCCTTTTCGGTGCCAGGTGAAAATCTTTTTAGTTTTCAGACATTTTATTAGATAAGGGTTAGTTTTTAGCATAATAAGTATAATTATATTTATTGCTGCTGTGCCATATGTTAAGTTCATTATAGTCGCTGTGAGTTGTTGATCCTGTTATATTGGTTTATTGTCTTTCTGTTTTACCTAAATACAATTATTTTATTGATTATTTATATGTTTCTTAAATGTGTAAACCATCCAAAAAGCCCATGGGCTATGGGGTGGTATATAAGTGTAAGTGATGATGATGATGATGACGATGATGATGATGCAATATTAAATTCTACAGAAGCACTGTCCTGTGCTTGTCTATACAGATGTAAGACCCACAGAAGCTAAAGGGAGCATTGAAGTAGAATTGGTAGATGTCTTGTGCTCACATGGTCGGCCATCATATGAACAAACTGCTGTAAATGATAAAGTTCATGATCCAGTCAAGCACAGTGCCTCATATGTTCTTAGCCATTCTGGTGTTGCAGGATTGGGTCTCCAAATCTATTTTAATTCATGTAAATGCTAAAGACACATGTGAAATATTCTTTGTCCCTATGGTTCATCACTGCAAGCTTGTCCATGGTGAGACAGGTGTAATCCCCAAATCTATTGCAAAATATCCCTATTACATATGAGATGGGATTTCCATTTGTTTCTTTCTTGAATTGCATAAATACTAAGGTGAACATATGAATGCATAAATTGATTGAAGTCTTTGCCTTGAATAATTTATCCTGTATTAAAAGTAATGATGGCACCAAAGAAAAATTCAGCCCTATCACAAGGATATTATCCTTGCAAATGAATAATATGCACAGCAAAGTAATGAAAAAAAGCTCTGCCAATAAAAGGAATTGTAAGTGCCCTTTTCCCCTTCTCCTCTCATCCCTCATCCCATTTTGTGTGTATGTGGCAAAGAACAGAAGATATCAAAACTGGCAAAAGAATGTAGAAAAACAACCATAGCCCTATGGGGAAATGCAGTCTCTTCTATTCCCAGTGCATGTGGGTGCTTCAAGAAAAATCCTCTTCAGGCTATTACACTGATAAAATCTGTATCAGGCAGGTACCGTTTTTGCAGGGATCTAGCGCAGGCAGTTCTGGCTCCAGGCACCTGAGGGCCCATGGTCAAGATGCCTTCCGTGTGTCCCTTCCCTCACAGAGTCGACCTTTCTCACCACCACTGAGGCAGCTGCTCTCTCTCCTTCCTGCTCCCCCTTCCTTGCTTGACAGGCGCAGGGACTGCAAGCAGGCAGGCAGGGGTGTCTGCTGGGTGCCTCCCTACTACCGCTGCTCTGGGGGTGGGCAGGAACAAGCTGGCTGCCCTGGTGGCAAGGAGGGGCATCTCCTGAGAGGCAGCCCCTGCTGGAGTGTGGGTCATCAGCTGGTGTTCAGGGATGCCTACCCTTGATGCCAACCCTGGGTGCAGGCTTGCTGCCTTATTTTCAGTGGCATGGAGAGAGGTTTTGACCAGGTTTTTGTTCTTGTTGAGAGGATGAGCCAATCTCCTTGCTGTATCTGTTCAACTTGATTTCCTTGTTTGGGAAAATAATTTCCCTTGCAAAGCTAATATTCAGGATGTCTCCTCAATAAAACATTGAGTCTTTTTCTTTTTTCAGCTGTTGACTGGGGTTCCTCAGCATGTTCTGTCAATCAGGGAAGTTGCTAGGTGCTTAAAAGATTCAGGCCCTAGGTCCACAGGACCAAATCTGCATAAAATCTGTGTATACTGAGTTATATCTATGTATGCATAGTTAGAAGTAATTAGTAGGATTCATTTAAATTGCACAGGAGGCAAAGCCAGCCAATTAATTCCTCATTGAAACAATGTCAAATACAATAAATTATTCCATTAATTTGCACTGTGATCCAGATCATCCCAAACGATGGAATGAAGTTTTTTTGTAAGCTTAATTGCCATGCAAGGGAAGATGTGTGAATGTGTGTGCTTAGGCTGTTGTCTATGGGAAGTGAAGAGTTAACCCTTCCCTCACCAGCTGCAATCCCTCTTGAAAGCAACCCTGCAACTTCAATTGCAAGGCAAGTAAAAGGAAGAACAGCAAATTCCACTGGCTTCAATCCACATTCTGACCTGTGCAGAGTAGATCCAGAGCCTGGGAAGTGGATTTGGAGTTCTGGTCCCATGGGTCTAGACCTAGCAATATCCCTGCAACCAATAGGTAGGGTAGCAAGGGGCAAGCCCTGACTCCTATTGCACGTGCGTTCATTAACATATACCTAAGTTTATACCCTCATTAGGACATGGACATATGACAGACATGCCAATAAACATGTACACAACAGGGGGCAGATCTTGGAACCACCCAACAAACCTGTGTTGACTGGACGTGCCAAAGATCCTAATCAACATGTGAAGGGAAAGGATATATCTTATTCCCAATACATTTTCAAGGGAAGTTGTCTTTAGAAACAAGGAGAGCAGTGATACTATATGCTCATCCGATCAAAGGGCATGGCAAACAAAACACCTTCATGTTCATTGAACAGGCAAAGGAGAGGTGGGTGACAAGCCATCGTTTTTCAGAAATATCTCCTTTCAGACACCCAAACTCTTCTACCATAGATATGTATAATTATTGTCCTTTATTTCTGCTCTAGAAGTAGTTCTGTAATCGTTACCAAAAGGCTACCTTACTGGTGCCAACCAATGTAGCAACATGCTCACTTGAAAACCCAAAGGAAGTTTGCCAGTGTTACCTAGTTACACCCTGGATATTGCATTTTATAATATGCAATACATATTGGATAGTTTTATCATATTTTTATCCCAGTTTTCAGCAAGGCATCATCAGCCTTCCACAGCATTATCTGCTGAAAGCTCAGGAGAATCAATTTGCCTTCACCAGATGCCTAAAAGCTAGTAAAGTGGGCATGAGAAGGGGGTGTCTGGGGAAAGTATATTTATGTATTTTACATGTTTCTATCCCACCTTATTTTATTTATTTATTTATTTATTTATTTATTAAAACATGGAGCTCATGAATTGCCCCCTCCCCATTTTATTCTGCCACAACCCTGTGAGTTAGGTCAGGCTGCAAAATGGTGACTGGCCCAACATCTGAACCCAAGCTTCCCTAGAACTAATCTAACACCTGTGGTACATAACCTGTACTCTGCCACCAATTAAAATACCTTATCTCCAGTTGCCTCCCATCTCATGTTGTCAGCACCTGGAGCAGAGCTGCCAGTGTGTTTCTTAAAGAATGGGCAGGCTCATAAGCAGCTTTTCCTTTCCCATATGAATGCAGCTACAGATCTGCAGCTGCATTCTTTCCCAGGCCCTCCCACTGACTGCATCCTTCCCCACTTTTTTATGGGCTGGAATTGTAGCCTTGCAGATGGGATGCAGTGGAGTGGAAGAGAAAAGCAGGAGTTCCAGCTTCAGCAATTTCTTCTGTTTCATAGGCATGCTCTGGGTTGTAGGCTGGCAACTCTGATTGCCCATATGTATGTGGCATTTCTTAGATGCAGCACTGATTTAGACACAAATGCCAAATGGAAAGTGGATTGTCCAGAAAACCCTCGAAGACCTCCTTGTTGGTTTTTCAGAGAGACTCTGAATGCCCAAGTTCTTCCGAATATTGAGATCTGTGTAAATGAGAACTCAAAGAAATGATGAACTGCTTGCTGGCACAATTTCAATAATTGTGCAATGTATACATTCTACAGTTTTGCTCCTCAATTTTGCTACTAATTATTATTTTTTGTTTTGAATCTCTTTCCCACCCCTGATGTAAATTTAATTCCAAAACACCATTTCATGCTTCATTATCCCTGAATGAGAGGTGCCTGTGGCCTTTTGATTCATTCCTGAGTCATGTGTTGCGTAGCTAAGTGTAATATTCTCTCATCTAAACACTTAGGCCATGTAGATTGTGGTTTTCATTAGACCCTCAAAAGGGAGCTGCTCAGATTCAGGCTGAACAAATGTATTAGTAGCAACAGTAAGCAAAGCCTAAGTAAATACACATTTGCAAAGAAGGGTGGGGAGAGGTTAAATGCGACTAACATGTGACTCTCTTTGAAATATTTGAAGAATGTTCATTGTTACGAGTTAGCTGATGGCACAAGCATTCACTCAGAAGTGTGGGAGGGCTGCCTTCTCTGGGGAAATGATGCCCATGGGGTCAGTTTCCTGCCAGTGATTCTGGGACTGCAAGCCCCAGCCCTTTGGGAGAGAAGACTCTCTGCTGGGCACCTGGGAGCATCGCTCCAAAATGACATTCCTGGGTTTGGGGAACAGGAGGAGGAGAAGATGACTGGGGTGACTTGCAGATTGGATGCAAAGAAGCACTGAGTGTGTCTCAAGCCCTCTTCCATGCAGCTGTGCTTCATAAGGACATTGCCATGCCACGCCACCCCTTGCATTTATTTATTTGATTTATAGCTCACCTCTTTTCAGTTAGAGAACTGAAAGTGGCTTAACTCATTTTCCTGCTGCTATGCTCAATCTCATCCCCACAACAGCCCTGTGAGGTAGGCTGGGCTGAGGGCCTGTGACTGGCCCAAAGTCCTCCAGTTGACTCTATGGCTGAGTGGGGACTGGAGCCCAGATGGTCTGAGTCCCCGACCTGCTCTTTTACGCACCACACCGAACTGGCTTACCAGTTTCATGATATCATATGGTCAGAACTGGCCTCAAGGGAGTGCAGTGTGTGGTTATATACTGAGGACGCCTGCAGCAACTCATTTCTCTTTCCTTCCTGGAGGCCTGGGTGGGGCCTCCTGCTTCTCTTTGGGCAGGCTTTGGAGGGCTCCTCTCATGCAGCCCACACTAAAGCCTGACGGTGTGGAAACATTGCAGACAAACACACATTAGTTGCAGAGTGAGGCCGGAAGTCAAGGAGGTAAGCTCGCCCCCCACAATAATGGCGCTCTCTCAAGGGCCATGAGAAAATGTTGGTGTGGCAAGGCCTCTGCTTTGGGCCTAGTGAGGCCCACACAGAGTAGGAGCCCCCAGTCTCGCTCCTGTCCAGCCAGGAAGGGGAGACAATGGTGAGGAAGAAGAAGGGGGCAAAAGCAGCTGCTGGAGATGGCCATGAGAAAGCATGACTTGCTGAGGGAAGGTGGCTCAGACTGGCAGGGCACACCGTGCCCAGGCAGCTTTGCTCTTTGCTGTCTTGCTGCCCCCACACACATCTGATGTACTTCCTTCAGTTGCTCCGTGCCTGAGCTCCTTCCAGTGGCGTTCTTACGAGTCCATCCTGTGGCACCCTGGACTTCTCCCCCATGCCCACCCCAGTGCTCACTCACGCCTCACTCCCCATCTTTTAGCAGCAGGGTGAGAAGGACCGGAAGACGCACATGGCACTCGCAAGGAGCATCATCCTGGAGCACTGTTCCTTCATGTGGCCGTCGCCCCTTGACTTAGCCCTGGATTTCAGGACAGGGTGGATATATTTGTATATATTTGTCCTACACCTGGGGAAAAATTACTGTGAATGACCATGAACGTAGTTGTACTTTTAACAGAAAAGGTATGAGAAAGTATATTCACAGCATTTCTTTTTGATGATTTCATTTTTAGCCAGCTTCTTTGGTTTTGGGAGTTTTGCCCACTCAGGTCAGCACTGGCGCCTAGGCATGAGGGATGGGGTGAGTAAACCCTTTTGGAGTCTGCCCCTCTAGCATCCATGGAATTCCTCTTGTGCTCAGCCAGGTTCTGCAAAGCGAGCTGAGCCAAGAGGAAGTCCAGGAAAGCGCCAAGACCCACAGTTGTGCAACCAGCAAGCTCTCCCCTCAGGTGCAGCAGTCCAAAGAGGGGTGGAGGACACAAAAAGGGGTGCTGTGAGTGAATGTGCCTGGTGCCATTCCTGGTGACCAGTTGATAATAGGGGTGCTGCTTGCGTGCTTTGAGCAGCCTGAGTGCTCTCCATCAACTCAGACGTGGGATCAGGGCAAAGCAGAGCGGAGTCCAAGGTGCTGAGCCCAGGGAATATGGCAGTTTCCCACTCCTGGTCGGATTCCTCACCCATCCAACTAGGCACTGTATCCCTAAGTGGCTCCTCTCCCTTCCTTTGCACTGACCTTTCTCCACTGTCCGCACTAACAAAAGATTCTGTGGTAACAAAGAAAATGCTTTTTCATTCTTCTGCCACAAATTAAAACTCTCAATTGAATTCATATTGCTGGTTAGTTTAAAATGGTTGGCATGGAAGGAAGATTTTTCCCCCCTCTGCCCTACTTGCTGCTTGCTGCACTAGGTGAAATCCTCTTACGTTAAATTGATGAGAGTTATGATACTGATTTCAGTGAGAGATGGATTGAAACCTAAGGCTGTAATTCTGTACAAATTTAACACCTCAAGCTGCATTTTTAAGCACAGGAAACATATCTTAAACATATTTCCTCACAAAATACACTTTGCATGGATTTTTCTCAAAATTGTATATTTTGTATACATTTTTGTACATTTTTGAGCTGAAAACCATATTACAAATTTGAACAAGTGTGAAAAAACTGGAAACTATTCTGAATCCTATAGTAATCTAGGAGTTGCAGAGCAGGTCAGTCTGCAAAATCCTTGAGCACCCTTACATTAAATTCCGTTGGGCCTGCAAAGAAATGCATATGACTGCACTGTACAGCTTTTTATCTTGCCCTCTCCGTATATTCAGAATTCTTCCTTCTGTGATCCTAAACTATGGAGTCAGCCTCATACTAGCTAATCACATGTACCAATTTTGCAGGGGCAAGCCATTTAAGCAGGGCAATGGTGTATCTATCCCCATAACCTCTGTTTTAAATCAAAAGTGATTATTCATTTATTATGAGGTATACAGAATGACAAGAAAAATGCAATGCTTTGAGGCAGTTAGATTTCAGATATATGGAAAAGCAGGCCTTTGTGCTGAAGAAACTGATCTTTTTGTGAGGTTGAAGTTTAATGCAATTATCTATATCGTGTATAAAACCAGGACAGAAGATGAAGGAGCTTTTACAAGGAAAAATGTGTGTGCTTTTACTTGAGGCTTGACCTAGAGGAGAGATAAAATATCAGTCTAGTGTGCTGGTGCTGGCCAGTAGGTTGTTACAATTACCCTTGGAAAGGTAATAGAAAGCTTGGTTTTGGCTTATATATAGGAAGTTTGGCTCCATATTTGTACCATCTGAAGGGAAGACCACTTAACACTCTAAGGACATCTATGGGTCTTGAGCTGAACAGGCATGATGTGAGTATGGTAAAATGTTGGCTACACCAGAGCTGATTGGCTGGACAGTTCTGGCTAAAGCAATTATAAAGATCTATTGAAGACATTGGGGGAAATTTGTCTGAGACTGTCATCAGGGAACAATGCCACAGGAAGAGTATGCTATTGAGTGTCTTCAGGGAAGGCTGAGCATTTGAAGAATACTGCAGCAGTGGCAGGTGGACGGATGCAAGGCAAGGCAGGTTCAGAAAAAATAGAGAAAGTACAGAGAAGACCCTGGGAGCCACCTTCAGGGATAGCTGAGGTGTTGCAGGTGAAGGTCTGAAGTAAGAGAAGCTGCTGGACCAGTCTAGTAAAGGTCCCAGGAAGTGGTCAGACCTTATCGGAAGGAAGACTATATACTAACTCACATTGCCAACCTTGTGTTTTCACTTGGATGGAACATGATAGAGAACTTGGCTGAAGTTTGGTTAGGGTACCATCCCTAACCTATTTAGTGATAAAAGTGGTGACATAAAGGCCTTGTTTTAAAGTAACAGTAGTCATAAGTTATTGCTTGTGTTCTTTCCTTGTGACAAAATATTTCATACTTTTCTTTACTGTGCTGATATGTTGGACTCACAGCTAATAGCCAGCTAGCTTAGGTAAAGGACTCTTTTAAATAAATGGGTATAGCTTTGTGGTAGCAACAGAAGGGAAAGGTTGGATAACCTATGTAGGTCCACATTTCTGAGCTAGTAGTAATGGGTTTCCCTGCTGAAGGCCTAATCCTGGACATTGATTAACATTTGTGGGGATAATGACCCATCCTGCATTTCAAATGAATAGCTGCAGGGATTTTGAGGCAAGAGCAACCTTTAGATGTTGAGAGTATGTAAAATGGTGCAGTGGCTCATTTGGAAATTCTTAGACATTTGGATTGGAGGAATGATTTGCTTCCCCTTCCCTCCTGCCACTTTTTGGGGTCAATTTGTATGAAAATGACATACATTATAGAGATGTCTTCAGGCAAGGAAACTACAAGATTTCAAAAGAATAGATGCAGGGGCTAAGAAATTACAATGCTTGAAAACCATGACGAAGCCTGCTAGTGTTGGAAGAATGAGTCATTTCATTCTCTCATCCTTGGCACACCCGATTGCATCTATATGGGGATGTCCTGCCTAAATGGACTACAGGGTGGTAGTGTACCACAGTGCAAATGCAGTGTACAACTGTGTTACTCAAGAAAAACTAAAGCAGGATGTAGACTGACAAAAATGGAAACACGATACTATAACTTGATTAATGAAAGATACACACAAATTGAAGGGCAACAGAAACTGAATTCTTCTTCTTCTCTCTCTCTCTCTCTCTCTCTTTGTAAGTAGGAGAAAGAAGGATTGATTCATTGCCTAAATTCTACACAAAGATGCACAAAAAACAACACAGACTGGGGAGGTAAAACAACAAAGCAGATAAGAGTATCAATCACAGACAGATTTCTCACTGCAGGAAAAGGTCGGAGAGAAGGATTGATTTAGTAATTGAGAAGGGGAAAGGAAAAGATTTTTAAATCATGAACAACTTGAAGCCACCTTAACCCACAAGCCAACACAGGTCCTCAAACGTCTTTGCTGTTTGTTTGCTACAGAGCAAGTTGGCAAATGAGACAAGGAAGCTGGAAGAAACTATTTTATCTAACTCAATCTCTTCTGCAAAAACACAGTGATTAGAAAGCCCCCTTGCAGAACATGCCCTTTCATTAGAAGGTGGACCCGTCATTCATTCAGCTACACTGAATCCTTCCCCTCTCTGCATTTACAGAGAAATAAACATAGAAATGACACCCTTCTGTTTCCTTTTTGCAGACATTTTGAAGCCCAAATTGGAAATGAAGTTCTGATTGCTTTAGAAAGAAGCACACTTAGCTTTGAGAAGCACCAGAAAAGAACTGAAGGGCTTCCAGTTTGCTCAGGCTTTTATCAAAGGTGATGCACATCACTATTGATCAGAAGAAGCTTGTGAGCCAGAAGAACAACTCCCATGGGCCATGTGGTTCCCAATTCCTGATGCAGAGAACTATGAAGCTAACTTGTTATAGGCATAATCCTATGCATGATTAAACAGAAAAAGTCCTATTTCTCCCATCATGCTCCAGGTTATCATGTTGACTGTAGCATGTTGGGAGTTTTAGGCCTTTTTTGCTGCCTAAACATGCATAGGTGGCTTCCTTAAACCTACGAGGCACTTAAAAATGGCTTGCTCAAACAAAACCCCACTTCAATATCACATGGTTTTGAAATTGTGCTAGTTTTTGTTAGAAAGTGGCTTCTAACCAAATAAGTCCTGAATTCAGCTGGGCCAGTGTAAGCTGATGCAGCTCTTTGGATCTTGGCTATTTGTAAACAAAGTGGTGGTTAGCTTAGGCAGGTTTCAGCCAATGTTCTTTGTCATGCCTATTGTTTGTAACCACTTCTACACAGCTATGAAAAAGCTCAGCTCACTCATACCAACTGCTTTAGGTTACAGTCATGGCAAATCAGTGGTCCTGAAGGGTTTGGTAGAGGCTCCGTGATGTATTTATCATAGGTTGTGGTACTGGCTTGCCTTTGTTTTTGTAGAAGCAATTCATGGGAATTTTTGAAGAGAAGAAATTCTTAGGCAAGTTCCTTTGAAGGTATCATAAATGAATTAGATTCTATTTATTTAAAAAGTGCAGCTACTCATCTAAAAATCATGTATGAAATGGTACTTAATGGTCTGGGTCGGAAATGTGGCCTTCTAGATTTTGTTGGACTGTTATTTCTATCAGTCCTAGCTAACACCCAATGGGGAGAGGTGATGGGAGCTGCAGTCCAAAGCCATCAGGAGCACCACAAAGTCTCCACCCATTTTCTACAGAATGACTTGGATCCCGGGTTGTGTTTCTGCAAGGAGAAAGACTATCATACCAACACTAATGCTTCTTGAAGAGTGCTTCAGCAGTCCAGAACGGATTGAGAATGCACACAGGGCTGCAGGGAAAAGGCAGATCACTGAAAATCATCTGCCTCCTCACACCAGACTGGAATGTCCTGTGAGTGGAATTCTATTCGTATTATCTCAGGATCTAAGCCAAGGTGCCCTGAAGACAGTGTTCTGTCCACGGTAATAGTCCCAGAAAGAGTTCTAACTCTTATTTTATTGCTGCTGGGATCATTCCACTCTTTGAGGAAGTCTGTAGAGTTGTGGAAACTTCTTTGATATACAAAATCAAAAATAGTTCTCTCAGAAGCAATCTCCCTATAAGCTCTCAGACACCAAGCAGCAGATTTGCCCTTTCCCTTGTTCCTGAGCATGGTTCAGTTCTGCTGTCAAATTATATTTAGACTTGGAAGGACAGCAATGAAGGAGCTAGAAAAGATCAGTAATTGTAACAACATTTCACTGGAAACCAAGACTAAGATCATTCACATTATTGTATATGCAATCACTATGTATGGGTGCGAAAGCTGGACAGTGAAGAAAGCTGACAGGAAGACAACTGAAGCATGGCACTGGAGGACAGCTCTGTGGAGACCTTGGACTGACAGAAGGACAACCAAGTGGGTCCTAGATCAAATCAAGCCAAAACTTTCCCTGGAAGCAAAATGACAAAACTGAGGTTGTTGTACTTTGGGTGCTTCATGAGAAGGCAGACTCCCTGGAGAAGACTGTGACGCTAGAGCAAGTCAAAGGCTGAAGAGGCAAGGGAAGGGCAACTATGAGATGAATTGATTCCATAAAGGAAGCCTCGGCCTTGCACTTACAAGCTGAACGGGGCTGTCAAAGACTAAGTTTTGGAGGGCATTCAATCATAGAGTCACTGTACATTGGAGGCAACTTCATGGCATGTAACAACATGAAATATTTCAAAGATTGATCTCTTTCAACTTGTTTCCTTTAGAATGCATCATCTCATCTTTCCAGAATGGATATTTGGGCCCGTATCTTATGCCATATGTACACTGAGTTTACAATGGTGGTGCCAAACACAATTGCAGCAATTCAGCTTAAATGTAGTTGCGCTGCGGAATGACTCAGGGAACAATCATAGTAGCTGTAGAATCCAGAACTGTTATCCTTTTCCTTTCAGAGACAGGGGAATGAGATTTAAATACTTTCCTTTCCTCCAATTCCATTTTGAAACACAGTGACTGATGTTAGGGACATGCTGAGCCTCTCTGGTATCCAGTTCGCTCCTGCCCATTGGACATCTTCCAGTGCTTGACCCTCTCTAAGGCAGAGCCAAGTGCAGAAGAAGTTCACAAGCCTTTGTGGACCCCAGCTTTGCAACTGGCAACCTTCTGGAGCCATCATTCCTTGCCGGCCAACTTTCTTCCCCACTTGCTGTTGCTGCCACCGCACAGGGAAAAGGAGCACAGCAGGTGAGCTGGGCTGTCAGCTTCCATTCCGAGCAACTAACGTTCTTCCCTGATTGCTGCTGGTGGTGGTGGCAGCAGCAGATGTGAAAGAACGGCACTGCTTGCATAGCACTCAGTAGGGCTCCATCCCTGGAAAGTACCTTGTAAACCCTGGGCATGTTTGCCAGGAACTTGGACTTTGGACCGCAGTAAAGTGGACCAGAATCCAGGAAGCTGAACGCAGGGAATCCAGCAGATTTTCCACCCAAAGCCAATTTCTCACACATCCCTAGCTTATGTATAGGTAAGTCAGTGTGATTTTGGTGGTTCAGGATATGCCTTCTGTCTGGGCTCAATGGGACAGTGAGAAGCTTCTGGTTCACTGCAGGAACTCTCACTCCCAGGGTCCATGCCCATAACAAGTGTTTAGGTTTTTCCTTCATTTTCATTGCTGTGAGGCATTATTACTACAGAACTTTTATTATTATTTTTTAAGGAAAGATCTTACCACACCTTCCAGGTAGAAGTTCCCATTCTGTTGAATGGAGCTTTTCCTTTGGTAAACAATCCTGGGCAAGGCTTTCGTAATATAGCAAACCATTGATAATGTTACTCTCTGTGTAAGGTTGGCATTCTTTTTCAAGCAAAAATTCCATCCCATCTCTACACCAGTTTACAAATATCATTTTTTAAAGTCCACACAAAGTTCATCTACATTACCTGCTCCTGTTGTATGTTGCATATGATGGTGGTAGAGCATTCTAGGAGACTGGCTTACAAAAAGCTTGCAGTTCAAATTAACAAGAAAGCTCGACTGCTTGGAGTAAAAGCAGCTGCACAGATAAAAGAAAAAAAAATTAAAAAGGCAAAAAGGAGGAAAGGAAATAAAAGGATAAAAATGCTATTAGTATTAATGCCTTATATCCCACCTTTCCTTCAAGGATCCCATGGTGGAAATGCACAATTACTTTTAATAATGGAGCTGCAGGGGCCATAACTGGTAATTCATGTCCACACCGATTTCAAAGATGGTCAAAGGCCAAGAGTCTGGAGAATGGATTGGTACACAGTCTCGGTTTGAAGGTGCTGAAAAGGGTTGAGAATAAGTGACAGTTTAAAATTACCCACTCCTAGCAAAGTGCCAGATTGCATTTCAGCAGGAGGCCATGGTGATCTTAGCTGCCGTCTGTAGAAATTCCTGTAGTAAATATTCAACTGCAAGTGCTCCCTTTCCAAATTTAGATTTTATATAAGCAACTGAGTCAAGACTGTTCGCTGGGCTGTTGCAGAGCTGCTGTACAGCATTCCAGTTTCTCAAGAAATGGAAAACAAGAGGTTGAGAAAGTGACAATGAAATCCTAGAGAGCTTGCTGGGGCAGTGGGGGGTTAGTACAAGCCATTTTTAACGCTTGAAATTGGATAAATTATCCTTTTTCTTTCCTCTGCTTGCTATCTCTTCACAACTTACCTAATATTTACCAGCACAATTGGCTGCTTCTTCTCACATTGGCCTTTTACCTTTTACTGTGTTTTTCAAGCTACCGACTCTGAGAGGCCCTTTTCAATGTCAAGTTGTTTCCCAGGGAAGCCCTGCCTGTATGCTATTGTGCACCTATGTGTTGGAGATAATACTGGGCCTTGTTGACCTTATTCAGTAGACCGGATTCCATTGTGAATGGACACACTGGTAGGCAGATGCCTATGTATGATACTTTCCTCCATCACTCAGTGTTTATTTAGATTTCAGAATAAGGACTATGCATGTATATTTAGAACAGATATACAGGTAGTCCCCAAGTTATGAATGTCTGGGTTATGAACAACTTGTACTTATGAATGCACAAAAACCCTATATGAATACCTTTTGAGAAAAGCTGTAAATATCTCTAG
>NW_025335548.1:3381145-3515526 GCF_004798865.1 Varanus komodoensis
CTAGAGATACATCATTCACGGCTCCCCCACCACCACCACCACAGCAGCTGGACCCTAGACTCCAGAGCTAACCGCCACCCCCCATCTCCAGCAGCACACTCAAACCCTGACTCCAGCACCAGTCCATCTCCGTGATCATCAGTTAATGTTAGACTTACTAATACCTCAAGCATATTCTAAGCTGTTTTAAGAATTGTTTCTGTTATTTGTTTTTTACGATACTGTACAACTACACACTTACATACAGATTATCTCTCTCTCTTCAGTACCTATAGTTACTTTTTTATTACTGTATTATCATCATTATTACAATGGTGTACTGTGTTCAGTGAATATGGAAGTGTTTCTTAGGTGTTTTATATGCATAGAAAGGTAAAGTATATATATATACTAAGACAAACATTTGGCTTACTCATGTGATCCAACTAACATACAAGTTCAACTTAATGATGTTCTCAAGAATGGAACTTGTCCATAACCCAGGAACTGTATAGTGTTTTCAAAGATTCAGTGATCTTCAGATACATTATCTAGTTCTGTTCCTGAAAACAACCCTGTGAGTTAAGTGTCAGGAGACCTAACCCAGGAAGACTCTTCAGATGCAGATTCAAAGAGCATGGATGCCAAGAACCCTGGAGGTCTTCCTAACACTACTGACATCTCTTGCCCTTCCTGGGAAGCTACACTGGGTTACCCAGTACTGTTGGACTCTGAAGAACCAGTGGATGGTCCCCTGTGGACCATATATCCCCTGAAAGTCTGAAGAGGAGAATGAGCATCTGCCCAGTCCTAGCACACTGGCATCAGAAGATGGAGTCACAGCAAATTGCATGCCTCAAGAAAAGCAGCACCTTGGGATCCTCATGAGTAAATGATGACGAGGACCTTCTTTGCAGTGACGTGGGGCAGACAATTCTCTCATGCTATAATTTTCCATGGGAAATTTTCTACACTGTGTATGTCTGCATTTATCCATAATTACTTGGGCTGTTGTACGGCAATCAAACATGTTGGATGAACTAATTATAGGTGAAGAGCATTTATATGTTATTCTTCTAAAGCAAGTATTGACAGATCCTAGTGCTCAGTTACCCATGGGGGGTACTGAAAAATAAGGTATGACAAGTCCTTCCTGTACACAATGTATTTAGCTCCAGGCTTGGTCTGGATCAAATTCTTACAAGATGTTTTTGTTGTCTGTTCCTTACATTCTTCAACAGCAAACTGAAGGAAAATTGAAACTAAGCTGATGATTACTCTTTGTTTCAGTTTTCTCAGAGAAGTACCTAGTTTCTTCTCTTGAGCTTGTAAAGTTAGAAGCTTTTGCATAAGATTTGTTAGTCATCTAGTACTTGGTTACTTTTTGCTAAGAAGAAGCAAGATGCAAGAGCAACTCGTAGCAAGACTAGAACGTTGTGTAAGTGAAATACTGTGGCTGGGTTCAGACAACACAACAGATAAACAGTCGTAAAGTAGCACCATGACTTGTCATGTTGTCCAAACCCAGCTTCTATGTATCTGGCTTGCCATGTTTTGATCATGGTCATGTCATAAATCCTTCTCTTAGAGTTTTGTTGTGACAGATAATATTGAGGTCTTAGCCTTTACTTGCTTGCTTGCTGACTGGCTTCTACTTTGTATCATGCTGGACTGAAACAACTGTGCTTCTCTTGCTATTGATTTTCGCCCTGTGGTTGGCCCCAGGGCTGAACCTGACCCAGCTGAAGCAGGAAAGCAAGTTAATATTACTGCAGGTGGAGTGTAGAGTTGAGGATGAGAGACCATGGTTTTGCTAAGACTCCTGGCTGAGTTCAGGTTAGAGGAAGGGTGGCCACTTATAGATTGCCAAAGAAAAGGAAATGTGTCAAAAATATGACATTTGTGTAACTTTTACATATGCTAATTGGCTATTGGTGTGTGCATGTGTTTAGAAACAATAGCTATACTTTAAATAGAAATACAACACATCTCACCAAAGAGGGGAAACTTTGACCAGGTGTCCTGTCTGTCTGGTGTCAGTATGCTAGCCATCTGAAGGGCAACTTTAAGGCCCTTCTTATGTGTCTGATCATTAACATGGACTTGAGTATCCCTTCAGAGGACTGTCCTCTGTAGAGTGGGACACATGGCCACTCTTACCCCAGAGTTTAAGAGCCACTTTTTTACAAAAATTTGTAAAAAGTCACAGTTCTTTCCCCTGATAACATTTTTTCTAGGTTTCTTTTCATGTGATACCTCCCCTGAATATTTCATAATCTGCACAGGATATTGAAGGGCTACTTCAAAGAGTTGTAGAAAAGTACTTTTTTAATTCTTATTTAAGAAAACTACCTCTGCTGCGTATAGCCTTTTCTAGTAGTCATATCCTAAAGGCCTTCAGGCCTGATTGAAGGCCCTTTCTTACAAGATGTGGCATGCATCCATCCCCTGCCTGTCACAGAAGCTGCCTTCTGCTGAGTCAGACCCTGAGTCCAGCTAGCTCAGTATGGTCAACACTGACTGGCAGCAGCACTCCAGGGTTGCAGGAAAGCTTTTTTCCTAGCCAAACCTGGAGAAGTTGAGGACTGGACCTCGGACCTCCTGCATGCAAAGCTGGCGCTCTGCCCCTGAGCTGTGGCCCTTCTCCTTTGTTCCCCCAGTCTGTCCACATTCTTCTGCCAGGCTTGATTTGCAGCAGAGTTCTGCATCCCAGCATCCTTTGCCTGGTCCTGCCCATGGCCTCCCTCATTGAGGTTATTCTTATGTCTTGTGTCTTTTGCCCCTGTGGGAATTGCATCTGTTTTCCCAACATAAGTGAACACTCTGTTATGTTCCTTCTAATCAAACAGGACAGTGATAGTCACCAGGTCTTCAGACTCAGGTTTCAAACTGGGAGAGCTGCTGCATTTACCCAGCTGCTTTGATGGCAATAGACCTGAACTTCTCCTGTATGCATCACTAAGTGCTTGACATCCTGCTGCAACATATTGTATTATCTGCTGTAAGAAACCATATTATTGAAAATGTGCTATGATGCATTCTGGCCCAATGGGGAAAAATGTAAGTGTATGCTGCAGAGTAAATGTTTCAAAGAAGCCAGTGAAGGAACAATATCAAATGCTGCACAAGCAGGCTTCTTATACCACAGGACTTGCCTTCCCTTCTCCATATTCCTCTGTGTGCCACCCAGATCTGCTCTGGAGCATCTCCCATTCCTCTAGAGCAGATTTATGGGTTGGGGGGGCAGATTTATGGATTTATGGGTGGGGGGCTGCAGGGACTGGTGAGCTGCAGGAACTGGAGATTCTCCAGTCTTTACAGCTTTTTTTTTTTTTTTTTGCCAATGGAGTCAATTCTGCTGGCAGACACCATTGGCTTTCACCCAGTTTTTTAAAAAATCCATTTAAATAACATGTTATGCAGTACATTCCTGTGTTCTCAATTCCAAGGAATGGTATTTAAGACTTAAGCCCAGTTGTGCAAAGTGCATTCCAATATTATGGAGCTTTATGCTACAATTTGAAACATTTTTATCCCCAAAAAACTCTGAGGTGGGAACTACAGTTCTGTGAAATGGGGATCTGGGGATAGTATTGGCATGCTCACCTGCCTCCTTTTCCCAGAATTCTTTGTGGGAAGCCATGACAGTTAAAATGGATGTCATTCACTATATCCTAAGTAGTATAGCTATAACTTTTTTCCATGCAGTTACACTTTGATTTGTTACCAATATTCTGATGATAGGACTGGGGGCCTGCAGCGGAGTGACAGCGATTTGCCCACAGCTCCCGCTCAAATGGTGCTGGACCCAGACCTGAATGCTACACTCCATTTCCTGGACTGCACTAGGCTTGTGTTGTGTTTAAGGAAAGGCAGCACCAGTGCAACATCTGATACCCCATTGATGTTTTTCTACCTTTTCAAGCCTGGTAATATTTTAAACTACTAGCTGAACTGTAAAATGTGTTTTCATTTGCTACATACGCTGATATTTTATGCCTAAGATTAGTTTCTGAAACAGTCAAAGTGTAGCCAAGCTTTGCCAGCTGACATTTTGAATTCAATGATCCTGTGAAGCTATACCATAAATATTTCTGCAAATGAGGCAGCTGCTCATCTTAAGTCAGCTAATGCTGTCCTAAAGTCCTGTAAAGCAGGCCTGCATGCATGGAAGGCCTCTGGAGGCTTGATAAATCCACTGTTTTGCCATCCGAATGAGACACAAAACCAGGTGGTCCCCAACAAGTACGTCAGAGGGCACAGATATTTGGCATGCTATATCCTGGGAGCAGTAAGGTTGTGGGCTGTGTTGTGCAGAAATACCCTGGATACACCAGCATTTGCTTAAAATTATAGATCACCTCCTTTTAATCATTTGATGCAAATGAGGATCCATGTGAGAAAAGCTCTTTCATTGCACACAATATTGCACAATATACATTGCAAGGTCCTTTTAACCATGTGGCATTGAATTCATATTTTCAGAGACTTGGGGAAAGATACAGATAGTGGGTTTGACCCAGAATTAGTTATACTTGAAGGAGGCCCACCAAAATAAATGGGATTTAAGCTGGTCATGGCCAAGTCTTTTGACTTTCCGTGAGCCTATTCTAAGTAGCATTGCATTTGGACCTTACCCAAGGGAAACCATTCCATCATTCACCAAATGAGATTCCAGATGTGAAGCCCCTTCGGTGCTCCCTGTATTGGTTCAACTTTTCAGTGACTTTTTAAATCTCCTTTATAGGCTGTCATGACTTTGATGCACCATTTGCAGGTAATAATCCATGGCATATGGTATGTTGCAGGTTTTCCCACCAATAAAGTTCCCCTATACTGTTCACTAGTCAGACTTATCTGGAATACTGTGTCCAGTTCTGGGCACCAAGATTTTAGAAATATGCAACAAAATTAGAAAGGGTACAGAGGAGGGCAACAAAAATGATCCAGGGTTTGGAAACACTGCACTATGAGGAGAGACTGGGCATGTTCAGCCTTGAGAAGAGAAGAGGGACATGATATCCCTCTATAAGTATCTCAAAGGCTGTCACAAAGAGGAAGGTCAAGATCTCTTCTCACTGATACCAGAGTGTGGGACATGGAATAATCAACTCAAGTTATGACAACCCGTGTTCATACTAGATATCAGGAAAAGTTTCCTCACTGTCTGAGCAATACAACAGCAGAACCAGTTGCCTAGAGAGCCCGTGGGCTCTTCCCCAGTAGAGGCATTTGCAAAGAAACTGGACAGTTATCTGTAAATTGGTGACCTGCAATAGCAGGGGGTTGGACCTGATGGTCTTCTTGGACCCTTCCAACTCTACTATTATGTGATTCTATGAAAGCACATTTAGTGCCAGCCTTCAAATAGATGGTACCCTCAACTGCCTTGGTCTATTTGAGGGCTTCTAGAGGGCACATCAGATAAAGAAGCCCCCTCCGTGAAGTAGGCCACATAGTGAAGGGTGGAATAACCCATTTTTAGGTCAAGGGAACTTGCTGTGCAATAGCCATGAAGAGAATTATAGTAAATTCCCTTGAGTTCAGCAGGATGTCCTCAGATAATGTTGTATCGGATCACAGCCTTGATCACTCTTTGGTGTTTTTGTTTTGCACTATACTTCCATTGTGGTTTACTACTGATTTGGATAGGCTGGTCAAGTAGAAGCTGGCATAGAACTAGTTTCTCTTTTATTTCTACATCTATTTGTCATGACTCAATTCCTTTGGGTTTGTGCTTGTTCCTATTTCATTAGCCAGACTGTGGGCATGAGGCATTTAACCCACTGCTTTACGGAGGCTCCTTCTGTTTTTTTTGCAGAAGTAAGACTGTTTCCTTTATACATGTTTGGGTTTTCCCCCACTGTGGTGGGGTGTGGGGAGGGTTGTCTTTTCAGTATTCATATATATTATATTACACAACCAAAAGGTATTGCTGTGCTACAGGGTAGTTGTGGAACTATACATGTCTAGGTAGTGAAGCCCTGCATTTTCAGTCATTAAAACAAGATGAAACAGGAGCCAAGAAGCACAGATTTCCCATGCAAATTCTGCAGGAAATACCAGGTGGGGCACAGTTAGTCTTTCCCGCTTTCCCTCCTGAAAGTGTTATAGCTCTCCCACGTTAAGAAAATATTCTTTTTGAAGCTGTTCATTGAGCATGGCAGTCATGATCCAGCTGTGGTTGCACGCAATGACTTCCAGATGCATATCTCCCTTTGCACCAAAAACTGTAAGACAGCCTGGAGAGGAACTTAATGTGGATGCACATTTACATGCCAGTTTTTGGGTGGTGATGCAACCTCTTTTACAGGGGTAGCAGAACATTGCCCGGTATTTTGAAGACTTCCTTTATTTGGTGGGCAGTCTTGTCCATGTCTGGTTTAAAGATAAAGAACTATCAGAAGGAAGAGCTGAGCCTTGAAGCTGCCCATCAAAACCAACTCAGAGCAAGGCACACAGGACACCTGGTCACAGATTTCCACTCTGTGGTGTGATGCACTGTTGGTACTTAAATAAGAATTAGTATCATTAATTAAATAATAATATCAAATAAGTAAATAGTAAGTAAATACTTAAAAGTTATTACATAATAATTTCTACACATGCATCTATGCCTATAAACTAGCATATGAAAATTCTGTGCAAATTAGCACTCTCTTTTGTCCTCATTTAGGCGATTCACTTTCTCTTTTTTGGTGATGGAGTAGTCACCCTAATGAACATCTGTGCTGGATTCACAAGCAGCAGCCAGTGTCTATCCACAGCTCTTTCTTACTGGATAAGAGTCTAGGCCTGTATAATTTTACCACCAGTGCAGCACAGCCTTATTCAGGAAGGAGTTGCTGGTGTGGCATCCTAGGTGCTGGTACAGCTGGGAGTTCAAGTTCTAGAATGGCTGGTTCCAGAAGGAGCCAAGGATGCAGGGCCAAGACACCTCCCCTCACCCAAAAGTTGTAGATCTTGCTGCTGTTGCTGTTACAAGCTTGTTGAACATGGATTGCCAAGAAGGAGCCAGCAGAATTATCCAGAGGCCTAGATTTGACTTACGAGGGTCCAGCTGATTGCGAAGAGATATTGTGCTGTCTCCATTAAGAAGGCTCCTCAGCTTAAAATACAAAAACCAAAAAAGGCACAAATCCATCAACCTGAATTGGCGCGCACAGTTTTAAATCAGCCTCCCCCAACAACTCCCATCAGCCCCAGCCAGCATGTCCAGTGATCAGGTTTTATGAGTGCCATAGTCCAAAACATATTCATTGGGGAAGGGCTTAACTCTTCAAAAGGTGATAGACCAGCAATATGATTAAGCATTTTCTCAATGGTGTATATAAGGTAATTTAAAAACTCAATTGGGGAACAGGCATGTCCTTGTCAAAATTGTCCTGATATTAGCTTATTATTTCTGAGTTAGCAGAACTTTGTTTGGGGAAAGCAAGTGATGGCTGCACTGTTGTACAACTCCGCATTTCAAAATGCACTGTCTCTTGCCATGATTGAAGAATAAAACAAGTAGAATAGGAATGACTGTCGTTTGGAGATGGCATGGTGCAGCAGTGATGAAGCTTGAAGGATAGAGTTACCTCTCTCACTTGACAAAAGCCAGATCAAGCTCTTAGTTAAATCTTAAATTCAATTGATAGCCTGGGCTTCTCAGCATAATTGGCTTGGCACCAGGTTCTTTGAAGAACCTCTGCACTTGCATGAACCTGCCTGGGCCCTGTACTTATGCCTGTTCAAAAGATCTATCAGGTCTGCAGCCTCAGGCCTCCTCTGTTTTGGTCCCAGCCTTGGGGAATGCCCTTCCGTGGGGAAGTGCGGGTGACTTCTGTCCTGATTTTCAATCATTTGTTTTTAAATGTGTAAATTCTCATTTAAAAATTAGAGTTTTCCTGTTTTATAGCCATTTAGCTGGGTATAGGGCTACTTCTGAACAGACGTACATAGGATGGCACTCTTATGTGTTGTGTTAGTTAATTATATTTGCCTTGAAAGACTGTATATACATATTTGAAATAAATATGAAATAAATTCTGTACATGTTTAATCAGGAGCAAGATATATTAGATACAGTGGGACTCATTCCCAGGTAATGCAGTATAAAGAACACAACCTCAGTCTCAGTCATCTTCCCCAAAATTTAATAAAAAGGAAATACAGCTGCATAGTTGATCATACATAGTTCTTGGAAAGATGTGTACTAAGGAAAAACTATAGAGACATTATTTGTAATAGGATTATCATTTGCATGCTTCAGTTTTACAACAGACTATTCTAAACTGTAAGCTCTTGGAGAGAGTCCAAGATACACACATTTATCCTTGTATTTGCACAGCTTCTTCCCCCAGCCAGACCACCCAAACAAGCTGTGGCAATCTAGACTTTGTACAATCTAATCAGAATACTGCAACATTCTGCCAAGTTTTTCTCCTCCATCTCCTTGGTCCTAAATGAATTTTTCACAGGGATTCCAACAGAAAATTCAGGTACATTTTAATGTTTCAGAAAACACACAATGGCACAGTATATTGACTGAGCTGTCCATGTCTTTCTGCCTTTATTTATTTATTTTTCTACCTTTTCATCATCTTGTTTTCACAGCACTTAGAATGTCAGCTAAACCTGGGTAGCTCTGTAGCCAGAGGGGCATTTAAGAGAGCTCCTTGCACCTGTGGAAAAGCTTTAATTACTCCAGTTGTCAAAATGTTTTAATGTAAGTGGGTTGCCTGATGGATTACTTTCTCCACTTGTAATGATCCCTCCCCAAACACAGACAATTTTGTGATAGTGGTTAAAATCTAAGTATCATAAATTAATGTAAGCCTTGCTTTCATGATTAAGGATGCCATTTTCTTTTCCCAATGTTTCATTGATTAAAAATGAAAGCAGACCTCCTCATTAAATTTGAAATAGGGCTAGGGGAATCGGAAATTTTATGGCCAGTACTGTGGCTGGAATTCCCAAATCACTTGAACAGCTGTATTTCTACTTAAATTGTGTTAAGAGGCCAGCACTGTGCTGTTCATGCATTCCTCCACTCACACAATGCTCAGCTCCACCAGTTCGTTGGGGTTCCAGTAGGAACGGAACAAGGGAAAGTAGGCCAAACACTGTCATGGCAGGTATAAAGGCATGTTGGAAAGTCTACAGCACCCAGCATTCCTGACCATTGTCCATGCTGGCTGGGGCTGATGTGAGGGAAAGAGGAAACATCTGGATGCCATCCTGCCTAAAAGCACATGAAACATCAACCTGCCTGAAGCTAAGCAGCTTGCATTCTATAATAGAGAGCTATTAAGGCAACACATGATGATAACAATAAACCAAGTGTAATTGATAGGCATAATTTGTCTGGGTTACCTAGCTTATCATGTCACAATGTTTTTTAATCTGAGTGTGGGGAAAAAAGCAAAATTCACACATTTGTCAATTTGGGCAGATGACTTGTATTCTATGTTTGTAGTGCTGAATTAGGACAGCTGCTGTCTCCACCTCCTCCTCCTCCTCTTTAACAGCTACCTGGGAGGCAGTTACAACTTGGTCCTCTCCATGCTGAAAATTGCCAAACCTATTGCATTTGGGCAACTGAGAGAAAGGTGATAATTTTATCTGGTTTGGGTTTTTGATAAATACTTTCAAAACTTTACAAATGTCTTCCTAAATGCGGTAAAGTCAACATTTTGGTGGAGGGATGCAGAAGACAGTGAAACAGACAAGTGTTTCACTACATGTATTCACTTCAAGGATACATTAAATATATTGCCGTATGTGATATCACACTTTTTAAATCTCACCAAAGCACCTTTCACTCCTCTTACCATAATGTTTCTAACACAGCTCCACTGGCAAATGAGGTTATATCTTGTTTTGTATGTACATGCACATTTTCAATACCTGTAATATATAGTTCTGTTCATTATGTGCAAGGATGTCCTTTTTATTAACAGGAACTGCAAGTTTAATGAGCATGAGTTACAAGAAATATTTTTACACTTTCAAAAAATGCCCCTTAGGAAATGTACCTGCAAGCCTCAAACAGTAATGTATGAAGCCATTACTCTACAGAAACAATACAGTAGCATAATTCTGTTGTTGACACAAATTGCCACATTTTTTTCTTCTCCCTCTTCCCCCTGTATGAATGAACCTTTTCCTTGTTTATGACCCATCTCTAAGTATCTTCCTCAAGCTCTTCATGGAATATCTCAGCTGCCTCATAGTGGTTTGCTGTGTTGGTTTAATCCCGATTTGCTAAATGCAATTACACGAGATAAAGTGGATCTGCGTCAACCCACGTGTATCTTCCAGGCAGAACCATATATTCTTGCATTCCTTCTGGAATCAGTTGCAAGGCTAGCGCTGGATGGACATAATTGCTTGTCTCCCTGGACCTCAAGATTCATCTTCTGGTGGATATGTATCTCACTTCTGCCTCAGAGAATGAGTTCATTATTATATATAAAAATCCTGATATAATGTGATATAATGATAATTATCCAGTCGTGACAGAGGCTTAGTGTCGACTTAACAATTCTAATATTTTCAGAAGCCTTGTGCAGGTGCTTGGAACCTCAGAAGGGCAAATCAGTGAGGGAAAGAAACAGGCCAGCTCTGCTCCTCTTCCTTGTCATGTCTGTCACCTTCAACTCGTGGAGGGTGACAGACTGAAGAGGCAAGAGCCCTGCATATATGGAGGCTCTTCGTGTGAGCCAGAATATGGATTTTCTGGCGTTTTGGCTCACTTTGAAAGCTTCCATGGATCGATGGTGCTCTTCCTTCCAAAGAGAAACTCTCCAGGAGTTAAGGATGATGAGAGGGTGGGGTGAGGCTGGAGTGCTCCCCCCATGATGTGTTACTGTGCTGAGTAAGGGAACACCCATCAAGGCTTGAGTGCTTCATGGAACTCATGAATATGATAACTTCTGTTAAAGTGCAGATAAACTTGTGTTTAAAAAATGGGTTAGCAGAGTCAACAATTGCAGGTACTGAGAAGTTTTCAGCATTGAATAGTGGTGGAAGCACCCACGCTAGCAGGCACTGGGAAGACACTCTTGGGTTCTTTGGGTTCTCCTTGCTTTGGATATGCTTCTGAAGAACTCTTCTCAAAATGTTTCCATTTCAGTAATTCCAACAACCGTTTTAATTATATTGACTACTTGCAAAGTTTTGTTTTCAGTTAATGTTTGGGGCCATGTACAAAAAGTGAGTTTTAAATCCTTTTGTTGGCTAATTTGCCCCAGAAGTACTTGCCTTCAGCTGGGGCAGAGAAACAAAGCCATGTAACTTAACTATGATGCCTTTTAATAAGACAGGTATTTTAAAATGACTGTGATGACTGTAGAATGTAGCCAAGAAAGCTGTACTGGGAAAGGAGACGTCACCATCATTCAATTTTTTCATGTCCTAGATGACTCAAGTGCTGAATTCCATACTTTATAGTCAACTGTTAATCTAAAAAGTGTGGATGGAATGTTATCATCATGAAATTTGAAGCTGAAAGATAATTTACAATGTGCGTCTAGGTTACTTCAGTCCCAGAAATGAAACAGGAAGTGTGTTACAGAAGTGGCAGTGTAGAGATTTGGAGTTGTGTTTGGGCAGCCATAGCTGTTTCCTTATGATGACCTTGTGCTTACAGATGTCTGACAGGCTGAAAAGATGCAGAAGGCAAGAACCACCAGCTGCAAAAATGACTTCATGCCAAGCTGATATCCAGCACACTTTCGAATTACAGTTCTTCAGGGGAAGTTCTTCAACAGCTGATCTGAAAACAGCACTGTGCTCAGATTTACAGTTCATAAAAACACCTCCTATCCCCAAGCTTGCTTTGTCGAAAAATCTCCCCTGAGGGAGAGCTGTTCATTTGAAATGTGCAGGTATCTGCTTAGTATTTAATCATGTTTGCACTAGGGATGTGCCCTGGCAAAAAAATCATTTTCCTTTTCTTTTTTGTACATAACATTCTTTTTGTAATTTCTATCAAAAAAGGCTTCATTCATTTTTCATGGATTCATATTTGGTTTGTTGTTTTTTCTGATATCAATTAGGAAAAAGGGGGAGAGGAAAGACCTTTTTCCCAACAAGCGCACTGTTGTTCCAAGATCTTCTGGTGAGGAATGGGCTTCCCCCAACACACTGCACCTCATTGCATGGCTCCCACCACTTCACCAGCCATTTTCAGCACTGTGCAACTTGAGGCAGGCCCTGTCTCCATTGAATTTCATGGAAAATCAGTGAATGAATCTGTCCCTCTAAAACTCATTTGTAAATCCCTGCTCAGCTTTGCAGTTTTTGTGATCTACTTGTGCACCAGTATCTCCCTGCCTAACCTTTCCTACACAGGAAGTTAAAACACCACTCTAAGTTTCCTAGGGAATTATCAAGACAGAAACAGTAATTTCTAAAATGAACCGAGACGCAAGCATGCCCTGAATACCAGGCCCTTATGCCCTAAAATCATTTGTTTCTCATCCTAGACATTTGGTGGCTAGTGTAAATGGGAAGACAGTGACACTTTACACATGCTCAGATGTTCTCTCTATTTGCAATGATTTACTCTTTCAGAGGTTGAATGCTGGTGTGTCACTCAAAGGCCCTGCCAGGTTCTACAGGATCAACCCTCCATACAGAGGATAAAGGGCCATTTCAGACACTGAACAACAGAAAATTCAGATTTACTACTGAGAATGTACACTGAATGGACAGCTGGAGCCCATCGTGACTGACTGGTGAGTATAAATATATGATACATAAGAATGCTGCATTCAGACTTTGCATTTTTAGGTGTATATTTGAAGTATTCTTGAGGCATATTCAAAAAGTCTTATGTATCAAATGGCCACAGGCTTGAAAATTAGTGTGTCTTTCTATTTCGTAAAAATCAGACCATAAAGGCTCCTTAATATGGACAGAGGTTCTACATGTTATAGGGGTTATTTATGCATGCATGCATGCCACTTGTGCTGTTGGTCCATTCCTGTGTGTTCTTCCTTCCCCTTTCTGTTCTTCCTTCTCTTTGTAAAAAAGAGGAGGAGGAAATGAAACTTTTGAAGCTACAGTTCTAACACAGCATATCCATTTGAACTTGCTACCAAGCAAGTGTGATTAGGATTGTTCTGTAAGACTGTAATCTTATCAGCCCTGGGACACTGTCCCAGGGACCATACAAGAGATGGGCTCTCCCTCTCCAAGGCTGGTGACTGAGCTCTGAGCAAAAAGGAAGGATTTAATCTCAGTTCTCTCCACTCCCTGTCTCCATCTTCCCAGATCTTCCCAGGTTCCCTCCTCTCTGAAACTGGAGAAGTGGGAAATTAGTGGAGTGGACTGAAACAGTGTCCGAAGCCCTTCCAGCCCTCTGCCACGAGCCTAACATGGAGGGAAATTTAAACAAGCCCAAGAGCGAATCAGTTCCCTTCCGTGGATATGAGAACCTTCCTCCCGCTCTGCAGGAACGAACCTGGCCGGGCTGGGCTTAAGAACTGTTGGAGCATCCAGAGATCTTAAATGAGGTGATTGCCTTGCCCATCACTTATTCGACAACACTGTGGTGTCAGCTTCTTTCTCACAGTCCCACAGAATTGGTGTGAAACAAAATGATGCTGTTCATGATCAGACACATCTTCCAGGATGTCATCACTTCCTAATCTTCTTGTTAGCCCTGAAATTGGACTAGGAAGCCACCATGAGAAATGCTGGTAGTACTATCTAGTCTGAAAAAATTAGGATATCATCCTGTGCCCTCTGATCTGAATTCAACATTATGCCTGAGTAGCCATAGATAGGAGTGCACAGACAATATGTTAAATCAGTTTTATTGATGAACCAACAGGAGGTTTTATTCAGTTAATCAGTTGGTACCCATCTTCTTTGGTGACACCAATTTTTCATCAGTGAGACTGACTGTTTGGTTCTGACATAATACCTTAACTAGAAATAAAATAGAACAGGCACCTGCAGTCAGGAATGTGTCTGCTTGTTTTGGATTGTATATGAAATTCAGTACTTATCCTAACTTTTCTTTGCCTTGATGATTTCCTTTCATTTAAGAGGTCACACTGCTGCTGCAGCTGTCCGGATTCTTTCTAATTTGTTTAAAGGCAAGGGAACCCTTTCAGTGTCCAGTTTTCTAGTCTTGATTTCCCTCAGATCTTTCCTACCTCAGACTTATGTTTATCTCGCAGCTACATGCTCAGCTCCTGTCCTTCAACCAGTTTGCCTCTGGGCTCTCTTCCCAGTAGTTTCCTATGTTGTGGGTCTCCTTCCAATTAGCTTCCTTGTGCTCAGCTTCTCCCACACAGGACCTTTGAATGGAGAAGTTTATGAGGGCCAAACTGACAGCTATGGCTTCTCAGATGTTTGTTGATGACAGCTTTGTTCCCTCAGTAATTGGAATGTTCCATGTCATCACCCCAGTGCAGCCAAACAGAGCCAGTGCAGCCAAACAGAGCCTGCAATTCAATCCAGGTAGTCGTTTCTCCTAACAAGGGGCATCTGATGTAGTCTGAGTGGCCGGGTGCTCACCCAAGGGAAATTTCCCTCTGGCTCCTCCAACTGAAGCTGCTTCTATCACCCCAAAGCCTCTCCTGAGGGTCAGAGGACCCTCAGAAAAGGACTCAGATGTGAGGTTAGTTTAAGCAACTCTGCATGAGTGTGGCAATGGAGAAAACTCAGAGAATGGTAGCATTTGCTTACTAATATGGATGTATGTTATTGCTTTATTTATAAATTGCCTCTTAACCGGTATGTTCTTTTACTTCTTTCAGTAGGTAAAAAAAATCTGTATTGACATTTTAAGAACAGACACATTGTTACTATTATTATTACTATTGTTTTATTTATTATTCCATTTTATTGTTTTTTTCTCTTGGAAGCATATCAAGGCTGCTTACATGGTCTTTCTCCTTTCAATTTGAACTTCACAGCAACTCTGTGAGGAAGAACTGAGAATCAGTCTCTAGAGTCACTTGGTGAGCTTAATTGCCAAGTGGGGACCACTGGGGACTGGAACCCAGGACTCTAGAACCAACTCTCCAACCAGTAGGCACAGTGGCTTATTATGGCCAATCAATATTTTTAAAACGTGACTAATTAAGCACCGTCCTGTGGCCTTCCAACATTGTCTGCAGCATATAGGATTATTCAGAGCCTTAGGTCTGAGTTCATGCAACCTCTAACCTGGGACTCTGAACTCTGAGCCTCCAGTCTGACCTCCTTGCATCTAGTATGGTAAGAAATTTTCTCAGAGAAAATGAAGACAGGTGTGCCAGGACACAAAGAGGGGAGAAGGTTGGGTCTCGTGGCTGATGCCATATCCAAATAGTGCCCCAACCTGCTTCTCTCCTTTTGCATGGTTCACTAGATGAACAGTCAAAAAGTGCTGTCTAGATGGAATACAGGGCACAAGGTAGCAGAAGCTGTTGAACCTTGTACTGTGTATTGGATGCATGTTACTGTTTGTGTCACATATGGAGGCCATTGGATTGATTGTGTCCTGAATGCGTTAGCAGTACTAAAATGCCTCTTTCTGGACTCCTTGTTCAAACAGAATTGATTTGGGAGGGGTAGGGTGAATTGCTTTTGTTTGCTTGTTTCTCAAGAAAATTAGTAATTTGTATTGAAATGACTTGTAATAAACACTGCATTTTATCCCAGAAATGTATTTTATTTACCTATAACAGAATTTGTGTAAAAGGGTTTGCCAAAACCTGAAAAACAATGACATTAACTAGATTTTTTCTGTGGGAGGCAAAAACAGTTTGTAGTTGCAAATAAGAGGCACCAATTGTCTGTAAATGCAGTTTTCCTAACAACGGCTGAAAACCCGTTATGTGTAGTATAGAAGGCAGATATTCACATTTATTTTCATGCAGCTTTCCAAGATTGAAAAGAGCACACTCTTCTCAATGACCTATAATCCATGCTGTTTGATTAGATGTAGCCAGCATTTGTTCATTTGGGTAAAAGTCAGCATAAAATGCATTTAATACCTTTTTAAAAAGTATTTGGAAGGATATATTATAGTCCTATACTTGGTTCCATGAGAAGTGGCAGAATATTTTTAAATTCTGTTGAGTTTTAACCAAGACAACTACCCTAATCTCATTACTTTTTCAGAAGTCTGATTTCAATGCTCCCCACACCTCCAGAATCAGGGATATAAAACGATAATATCTGCACAAGAGGTTAATACATACGCTAAAGGCAAGCATTTTCTCAAAAGATGTGATTCATTTTGCAGTTCTGTGTTACTGCATCAGAAATACAGGCGTGATGAATGACAAAAAGGTTTTGCCCAGACAGATAACAGCTCTTTTTACAAGTGACTTTTCAACTGCTTCTGCGGTCTTCATCAGTACCCCAGCACAGAGCGCAGGAACACAGGAAGCTGCCGTCGACGGAGTCGCTGCTCTATATAGAGTCAGCCCCTTGGTACAGCTAGCCCAGTCTTGTCAATGACGGTGCTGGCTGACTGTGGTGGATGTACATAGCTGCAGGCCAGGTTCTTTCTTAGCCCACCCTGGGGCTTCTGGGCCCTGAGCCTGGAACCTTCTGTGTGTGCACCAGAGTGAGCTGTGGGCCCTTCCCTGACCAGGGATCTGAAGTCCACTTGGCAGAAATTTATTTATTTATTTATTTATTTAAAACATTTCTATGCCGCCCCCATCGCAACAAAGCCTCGGGGCGGCTCACAACAAAAACAAATGTGAAGGTGTAGGAAACCCCTGGCATCTGACCTGCAGAAGTGGAAAGTTACAAGCAAGTGTACGTGTGTTTGGAAAGGTGCTTTGGGAAGGCAAAGCAGATGGGATGCCAGCCCAGCCCTGCTGTCCTGCAGGGCAAGACAAGCACTTCAGGCATTGGGGACTTGGGGCATCATGCAGGGACAGCAACTGCTAGGGTATTTAATGGATCAGTACGGGGTCTGTATGCAAGAGAGACATGCTTGTGGGCTTACTGCCACAGATGCCCAAGGAGTGCACCCAGCCTTGGGTCTCATTCCTCCATCTTTCCTCTCGACTTGGGGTGGGTGGGAATCACACAGCGGGGGTGCTCCCATTTGCTGCTCTAGCTCAGGTAGAAAAACATCTTGGGTCAGCCCCGGGGATATGGACGAACCACCACTACACCTTTCCATGTTGTTCTTTTTATTTGAAGTCTGTGGAGGTATCTCCAGTTTTGACTGAAGCTGCAGTGCTGCAGGAGCAATGAGCCAGGGGCTAACTCTTTCCCCCTGTGCCACTTTCCCTGTCTAAACTTCTTGCTCCAGCCTGCATGTACCTGGATTTCTCCCTCGGTGGGCCTGACAATAACTTGGGGAAGCGGTTTAGGTCAAGAAATCAGTGCAGAGAGCCCAGCCACTGCAAAGGCTGCTGTTCAGATCAATATCAGCACCCCATGGATGCTTTCAAAGCTTTTTGTTTTAAAGAAGGGGAGAACAGATCATGAATTCCTGTGCCACATCTTATCTGCACAGGTTACGGCAGCAAACTACACATGCTTTGCATGATGAAGGAGGTCCCAGTTTCAGCACTTTCTAGATCCAGGTTGAAGAGAAAAGAGAGATCAGGGGAGGGAGATGTCTGTTTGAGACTCTGGAGAGATAATGCTAGTCACAGTAGTAGGTGAGATGGCCAAACTGTTTGATTTAATATCACTGATACTGCAGCAGTGCTTTGTTTAATTACAGGAGGCATGGGAGAGAATTTTGCAACCTGAATGTTGTAGCAGTAGGGAAAATGGATGAAATTTGTATTTCTTTCAAATGAAAGGAAGAGCTCTCATTAATGTTAATGGGTCCAGTCTTATTGAAGCTGGCTATGCCTCAGCTCCTGATGGTACATTTATGGAGAACGCCGACTGCCATAAACGGTCTCATGGTGTGAGGCATCTTACTGAAATCTGACCTATGTAGCATGTGCCAATGGCTCCACTCAGTGCTAGTGACTCTTCTGCTTGCCAAGCACAGTTATTTGTGTGGATGTTCTGTAACAATACAGCACCAGCGTCCTTTTCTGTAGTGCCACTGAGGGGCAGTCTAGTCCTCAAAACAGTTAAGACCAATTAGAGCATGAGCATATATTAGGGAAGCACATTTGCTGAGCTTGCCTTTTTTTCCTCTTCTGTCTGTCTCTCTCTCTCTCTCTCTCTCTCTCTCTCTCTCTCTCTCTCTCTCTCTCGGATTAACTTCTCATGGTTGCAATCCTTTTCTGAACATCTGCAATCCAGGGTAGTCAGTCTCATGGACAAAACATCCAGTTCTTGTTTGGATAAGAGAGATGTGCCAGTGTGTGCACACAAGACTGGGTCATGGAAATAGCTCCACGTCTTTTCAGCCCATGACTTGAATCACAGAGTATTAAAGTTGGAAGGGGGCAGAAGGCCATCAGGCCCAACCCAGCTCAGTGCAGGACACCAAGTTAAACCATCCCACTCAGATGGCTCTCCAGTTGCACCTTCAATGCCTCCAGTGTGGGAGAGCCCACAACCTCTCTCAGTGATGGCCTCTGTTGTCATACTGGTCTAACAGTCAGGACATTTTTCCTGATATCTAGTTGGAATCTGGCTTCCTGTAACTTAAGTACATTATTCCATGTCCTATCTGGGATGATCAAGAAGAGATCCTGTCCTTCCTCTTTGTGACAGCCTTTCAAGTACTCGTAAAGTGCTATCATATCTCCCTTCAGCCTTCATTTCTCAAGACTAAACATGTCTATTTCTTTCAATGTCTCCTGACAGGGCTTTGTTTCCAGTTCCTGGATCATCCTTGTTGCCTTCTCTGAACCCTTCCCAGCTTGTCTGCATCTTTCTTAAATTGTGGTGCCCAGAACTGAACACAGTACTCCAGATGAGACCTAACCTAACTGGACTTTTCCAAAAAGTGGGACTGTAGATACTTCTCTATACAGTAGTGTCTCCACCATGTTATTTCATTGTGAAATTCTAGCTTTCCAAGAATAGTTAGACAAACAAAGGAAACAGCTCTGCCAGCTGTGGCAATGTGTTTAGAACTGTGTGGTTCTGCCCTTTTCCTCTGAACCCAGTTGGTCTATATCATTACAATGTGCATCAAGGCAATGAATCAAGCTGTAGAGGACAACAACCCAATACTTGTGTGTCAGGACAAGAGCTTTTGCTGGACTGGAGTAGCTTCATTAATTTTGGTCAGAACAAGGCCTATGGAAGACAAGCTAAGATAAGGTGAGAAATTGGCTTGGTTTGCATTCAAACTGAAATGTATTAGACACTGAAATCTCTGCTTTTCCAGTTTGTTAATGCAGGCTCAGCTCTCTCCCACCCCCACATGAGTAGTACACACACACACACACACACACACACACACACACAGAGAGAGAGAGAGAGAGAGAATTGTACAGAAAAAAATGCACACATCTGGAAATGTATACACAAAATGAGTACATTTGATAAAAATGCATACCCCCCATGAGTATGTTTTAATGTGCAGAAAAATGTGGATGGACATTCACATAGATTTTTTTTTTAATCCTGTCTGATGTAGAAATCAGAGGGAACTAACTTAGCTATAGAAATATGAGAAATTCAGCTAGAGATAGGATGGGACTAGGATAGGATAGGACTAGGAGGACAGTGCAAGCAGGTAACAGAAGCAATCATTCTTACCAGGAGCCGGCCAGCAGTGTCCAACTAGGAGGGCTTGAAGCAGCAGCCCTCTCCTGCAGTTCTTCCACAGCTGGGATCTCCAGTGTTGCATCTGTAGGCAGCAGTGTACCCACACACGCCTCTCTTGATTCCTGCAATGCCCTTCCTAGTGTCTTTCTATTTATTTATTTTTATTTAAAATATTTTTAATTGGAAGGCCGGTGAGCTGCAAAGTGATGATTGCCTCTTAATCCCGAAGGTGGTCTTAGCATGCAATCCAGTGCCCTTTGCACTCAGTGCACAAACATCTCCAAAGTCATTGAGGTGCAGCAGTAGTAATTTCCCTCATGCCCCATGCTTCTTCCAGACTGCTGTTCTTCACGATCTGGGCTAAGTGCTGCATGCGGGGAGGAGTAAGGCTAGGGTGCCTTTGGATATGGCATAAGCCTTTGGCTCCAGCCTCCTTCCCTCCCTGCATTCCAACATGCCCCCTTTCCTGCTTTTGGAGGCTGATCTCCAGCCTTGGAGAGGCAGCCTATGCTGGTCTCCTTTGTGGTCTGTGTGAAACACACATATGGACTCTGTGTGGAGCTCATTTGGGAAGTTTCCGAAGCCGATGAATGAGTATCTGGCAGGATCCCGGCCTGTAGGCACGCCCAGCGTGCAGAGAGAGGCTCCTCCAAAGACCTCAGTTCTTCAACCACCATCATGAGTGCATCAGGGAGCTTGATGCCGTCCACCAGAAGTGGAAGTCTCCCACATCTGTGGCCCCACCATCTCACAAATTCAAAAATATGTAAAGGATGTCAGATCTCGGAAAGGGATGTTGGATGCCTTTTTCAACACTCATGCCTAAATTCACGGGAACCCTCCGTGAAAGATATTAGGAGGCAAAGTACCCGGAGGAGGGCTTTCTCTGTGATGGTGCCCTGCCTATGGAATGCACTCCCCAGAGAGGTTCGCCTGGTGCCGTTGTTATTTCTTTTTCGGCGCCAGATTAAGACCTTTTTATTCCAGCAATATTTTAATAAGTTTTAATATTGTCTTTTCTATGTTTTTAACTGCAGCCAGTGTGGGTCGGGAATTTATTTATGTTATATTTTTTGTTATTTCTTTTGTGTAAGCCGTCCTGAGGCTTTTGTGACAGGACAGCATATAAATATTTTAAATAAATAAATAAATAAATTCTATTATTATGGAGTCCTCACAAAGACCATCACATAGAGAACACTGCATCCCATCTGATAGAGAGGGTAAGCGCCTCAGTGCTGTTGGGTGCTGTTTCTATTCATCTGCCACACTTTCAATCAAAGTGGTGAACTACCAGGCCACCATCACCAGATGCACAGGGTTCAGGTATCTCTCCCTCACCATTGTACAAGGGGGGATGATATTTGATGGTGGTGTCATATTTAATTGAGGTCTTGGCAGCAGCTCCTCTCCTGACAGAGAGAGAGCGAGAGAGAATGAGTATTTGTATTCTGTGAAATTGGTATTTCATTGTGGTTTGTGGAGACAATTATGTGAATGAGCAGAATGCAGTTCCTCAGCCAAGTTACTTATCTCTGAGCCTTCTCTATGAGATGCATCTTGCAGCAAAAAAATGGGTTCAAAATAGTGGTTTTGTATTTTGGAGTTCAGACCCCACCTCTGCCTAGTGCTGTTCTTGGTCAAATTACACTTCTTTAAATTCCACTGGTTTTCCTTCATGGAAATAAGCCAGCCATATCCACAACAGTGGCCATTTTGTGAATGGAAAGGCCTCCCTCATGGCGGTCATTTGCTGGGAGTGCCTGTGACATCCTCTCAAATGCCCAAACCTGTCCACCAACCTCAAAGGCTGGGGATCGCCTGTCCTGTGGCAATGGGTGTTCCGTGCCATGCTGGCCCTCATTGTGGGAGTCCTACCACTTGATCTTTTAAGTCCATCAAAAGTCATGGCCATCCCTATGTTTCTTTTGGAAGCCAAGTCCCAGCTTGGATCTAGATTTAGTCATACTTAAATCCATAGGAATCAATGGGACTTAAAGTTGTCATTTCTTTCAGTGGGTCTACCCTGACTAAATCTGAGTGGCTTTCTTGGTAGTAGACCTTCCTATTGTGGGATGATTATTGAGTTCCACTTGTGCTAGTATTGTGATCTTTTTGATAATGGGTTAAAACTGTTGTCTACGCAAGTCTCAGGCTTTTGATAGCAAACAATGGAATTTTATTGAGGTCGTTTTATCAGGTCCTAGTATCTCATTATAACTGTATTTATCTGTTTAAATAGTTCTTAAATTTTGTCTGCTGAAAGTGTTATAGTATGTTTTGCAATTTTTGTGAACTGCCTAGAGAGCTTTGGCTCCTAGAAAATATACATATTTAATTATTGTTATTATTATTAATGATAATAATGTATTATTAAGATTGAATGTATAAATGCAAAGCTTCACTATTTTGTCAAAGGTTTGTTGCATTGATAAGAATAGACTATAAAACCATAGGCAACACCACATAGACGAGGGTTATAAATATATGTGATGTATGTAAACAAAGTTTTCACATACATCCCATCAATGGTTGGTGCCCCCGGTTGCTTCTTGTTGTGAAATGCTAACAGCCAGGGCCACAATAATCACACTTTGGTTGTTTATATACCCTGTTCACTATTCATGCTACAGGGCCATTATGCAAACTCTGGACTGCTCTTGATCATATTTGCACACTATATTTAATCATTTCACTTGGAATTTGAATTAGGTGTTCTATATAATCCGCTCTGTGCATTTACAATGAAATTAGCATTCAAGGCATGGTGGGATATTGTATGTTTGTGGTGGGGGAGTCATACGGTGCATTTATGCTTTGAATAATTCATTATGCATGCAGTTGAATTGGCATTGTTTGCTAGGAACATTACCAACCTGCTGAAGTGTGCTTGATACATTAGCTGTCTTTAAAAATTGTATTTAATATACAGTTTGTGTTGTTTGCTCTGTTCCAGACATCATTTGAAAGTCTTATGTGAACTTCTGAATTGTTTATTGTGTTAATAGTTACTTTGTATTTGGATGCGTTCTTTTTATGACCTCGTTATTTAAATCAAAGACTTTGAAAGGGTTCTGGGTTGCCTTTTGGAAAATTCGTTGTGGAACTTTCTTCCTATAAGGCACACAGAAGAGCTGGTGAATTTGCATCAACTTGTATCTTCAAAAATATCACTTTTGCAGGTTCCGTTTGACAAACACGCCATCTAATGTTGGTTGCAAAGGGTATATTTGTCATTTGAACAGAAAGGAAAAGAGAGTCACTAGTAGAGGTTCGTTTAGACCAGATTATTGCATTTAAATTCCACTTGTCCAGATGAATGAGAGTTTTCCTACCCAAATTGTGGAATTGAGTTTGTTTTCTTTCATTTGTATATCACCTCAAATACCCATTCGGTGGAGGGGGCAATACATATATGCAGTGCTTTTTTTGTCATAGAACGCACCGGAACAGAGTTCCAGGACCTTTTTTTTTGACAGATTTTCCCAGTTTTAAAAGTTACTTCTGAAAATTTGATGTTTGGTCCATGTGGATTTGAATCATCCTGTCGAGCGTAGCAGGTCGGCGGCAAGATCATTAAAATGGTGCATGCGGGCTGCTTGTGTGTTGAATCCAATGCATGCGTACTTCATCCGTGCTGGATGTGATGGTGCTGCTCGGCTTGTGGCGCTGCTCGGCTAGTGATTGGTTGTGTGGTAGCATGCTGAGTGCTTACTGCGGGCAGCAACCATTATGTTTCGTTACACAACTGACATGTGTGGATGTGTGTACAGTGATTGACTACATGCAAAAGGTAAATAATTTCATGAGTTCTGGCACCTTTTTTCTTACCAAAAAAGCACTGCATATACACATTTAATAAAGAACAAAGAACGATGCCCATTCAGGAGCCAAGATGGTTCACATGAGTAGTAGAGTAATGCCATGTTTGATTAGCAGATGATAAACATGTGGGACATGTGGGACATGCCCACAGAAGATGATCCAGAAGTCAGATGTTTCTAACTAGCACTGCTCATCTGCCTTTAGTGAGCCACAAATCCAAAAGTAATTTCCCTGCTTTGGAGATATTGGGCTGCTTCAAAATATGAGGTGACTCAAGTCCAAAGCAAAGGAAGCTGTTCCCAAGACTTTAGATCCACCCTGATCCTTGACGTGTGTGTTTTTCTGCCAGTCAGATACATTTTCTAACCTTCCAGAAGCGATCCATAAAAGGGAACAGCCAGGCAAGAAGGCATATAAGAGGAGGGGCTATAATTTTGTGACTGACAGCTCTAGCTTCAGGGAATGGTTTTATGCTTCTGAAGTTCTTCAGTCTCAACACTTTGGAAAGGGACACTGAAAGAACATAAATGCCTTTGTCCAGTACAGGTTGTGCAAGGCAGCAGAACTAATCTGGAGATGTCTGAACCAGCAGGTTGCTGCCTGTTCTGTAGGTGGCTGACACTGTGCTTCCCTGGCCCTGTGGACCACTGTCTGAATGGCTCTCTGTTGCTCAGACACCAGCCTCTTGAGCATCAGGGATGTGGTGATCCAGACCTGCATAACCTGAACTGAGTTCTGCACTCTGTAGTACCAGCCCTTTTCTTCTGGCTGCCTGATATGGGGAAGGCAGCAGAGGAGCATACAGAGTGCCTGGGTCTGCCTGCCCTTCAGAGAAGCTGCCAATGGTGCCTCTCGTTGCAGTAGCTCGGAGGGTTGCTGAAGATCTTTCCATGCTCCACCATTTTAATGAGGGTGGTGGAATGCTGGGCAGCACCTTGCATTATCCCTCGCTGTAGGCTGTGCCTCAGGTCTCCAGCGGGGTGATTGTGGGCACCAGCATGCCCACGGACATCTCCCTTGGCACTCACCCCCCTGGATTTTAACTGTGCTTACTATTTTAGAATTACTGCGATTCTTTGGGAGGGTGACATTCTTCAAAGCAGCACCTCTATTAGGGTTCAAAGAGTGGCTTGTGGCTTGGTGCCCAGACCCCACCTCTGCCTTGTGCTTAGGCTCTCTGGCAAGTCATTTCTCGTTTAGTCTCACCAGTTTATCTTCTGAGACAGAAGTGTTTTGTAAGCGGCCGTGTTCACCATGGCAGTAAATGGACAATCTGTCCCATTTTGTGAGAGCACTCACAACATGCTTTAAAAATTCTGCGCGTGCTCTCCAACCTGAAAAGTTGGTCAGGGCTGGTGCAAGTAGCAATCCAGCAACACTGGGGAGGCCACGCATTCCCCACCCTCCCCAATGCTTAGCCTTAGTGATGAGGTGAGCACCTCAGCTCAGAAACCAAGACTGAGAAGGAGCAACCCTTCCTGAAAGCAAAGGGAAATTGAGCTCTGTTGGCATTAGAACAGTGCTCAGTAACACTATGTACTTGTATGTAACACAGGCTGTAATTGTATACATACCTACCCAGAAAGGAACATCAGATCAGTGAACTCAGCAAACTCTTTGGTGAAACTCTGCCTAGGATTGCAGGGTTGTCTGTCATGGAACAGACAAGGGCACAAAATATTCCTAGCTATTTGGTTTTTGTGGTGTCCACATTGAGCTGCATCATCAGCTTTGCATGATTTTGATGCCAACTCTTGATGCTAACAGATTTACATATAGATATATAAAGGCTTTGAATCTTTGCAGGGAACTTGCACAGGGTACTTTTAAATTGTGTGTCACATTTGTACAAATTGCCCAGAACACCACCATGAAGAGTTTGTTTTTTAAAACAATTAAAGGTGCCTAACATGGCACTAGGGGACTGCAGGTGGTGCAGTGGTTTAAACCTCTGTGCTGCTGGGTTGGTTGATCGAAAGGTCGCCGGTTCAAATCTGCGCAACAGGGTGAGTTCCTGTTGCTCTGTCCCAGCTCCTGCCAACCTCGCAGTTCAAAAGCATGCAAATGCAAGTAGAGAAATAGGTGCCACTTAGGTGGGCAGGTAACAGCGTTCCGTGCACTTCAGTGTTTAATCATGCCGGCCGCATGACCATGGAGATTGTCTGCGGACGAACGCTGGCTCCCTTGGCCAGGAAACAGAGATGAGCACTGCCCCCTAGAGTCAGGCATGACTGGACGTAACGTCAAGGGGAAACCTTAACCTTTACCTTTAACCTTTAACATGGCACTGGCCCCATCTATTTGTCTGAAATGTATCACATTTATCCTTTAGATGAGGCTGTTATGACTGCAAATTCAATCCCGTTCTGACTCCAAAATAAATTAATTAGGCCTCTGTTGATTTTCCCATAAGGAACCCATTCAGGGCTTTGGAAAATGGGGTATGATAGCTTCTGCCTCAGATTCAAGCCAAAATAATAATAATAATAATAATTATTATTATTATTATTACATTTCTATGCCGCCCCTTGCCGAAGCCTCGGGGCGGCTTACAACACAATAAAATACATTGAAATACAATAGAACATAATAAATTACCACTAAATTACCACTAAATTTATGTATTTCTGTGAGCTGTCCCGAGGCTATATAGCAAGGGGACAGCATACAAAAGAGCACAAATAAATAACAATGGTGGTCCCCCATTACATGAGCAAGCTAAGGGGGCATCTACCCTAGTGTACCCCAACGATGGGATCAAGGGCTGACCAGGAAAAACACTGAGCCTAGAAGCTGGAGTGGGGAGAAACAGCAAGTGTGTAGAAGTCCAGCAGTAGTCGAAGATGAACAGTTATGGCTAGAAAGTGCAGTAATTTCTTTGTCATGAAGGAGCAGTTCGTGGAATGCCCAACTGATGCAACACTAGGGAGCCCTGATCTAGCAGATGTGCCCTGGGAATTCTGCACCACCGTGATCAGAAGAGACTGAATATTCACCTTGACAGACACATCCCGGACAACTCCATCACCATTAGGAAAAAAAATAAAGCCATCTTCTCAGCTTGAAGGTAACCAAGTTCAAGAAGACACAGTTATCTTCTGCTCCATTTCATCCACAAATCTGGAGTGATCCATGTATAACTGCCATGAGGCTCCAAAAATCCCTCTGCAAGATAGACAGGATCCTGTGGCATGATTCCACCCATTGCTGTAAAGGAAAAGGCAGGCATCTTGCAGATCTGCCACCGCAACGGGTCCTCTAAGAAAAAAAAGCAATGCAGCTCCAAGGCCCAGGGCTGAAGTGGTCTTTGCCTGAGCCAATGAATCAGGTTCTGAGGTAAATACTCTTCTTCTGAGCCTATCCCTATTTCTGAGTCCTTCAAAGCAGTCTATCAGGGTGGACCCAGCTGAATTCTCCTTGCCAACAACAGATTCACTTGTGTTAGTGCATTCCTGCATCCCACAGCCAACAGTGTGGCTGAGTTGCTTGAGTTGCCTAAGCCATGGCTGAAGGCCTATTCCAAGAAGTTACCATAAATTGACAATGAGGGAGAAACAGTCCCAATGGTTTCATGATTTTTCTCAGGTAAATAATAAAGCAAAGCAAATAAACAACAAAAATGCTCCTGTGACCCTAATATGATATTCACTTAAAATTCAAGGGCGAAGAATCCTTTCAAAGTATTGTGATGTGTTGCACTTGGATTCAAAGTTCATGACAAGTCACACACTTTGACATCAAAATAGGAGAAAAAATTCCCAGATTTATAATATTCTTTATGGTATAGAAAATTACTTTGACTCCAGTGCCTTCTGTATTATTTTGAAAATATGTTCACAATAATATTATATTTCCATGCTGGTAAAATCAGTGGGAGTCCTGGTAGTACAGTATTTAGAGGTATTGAGAAAATAATAGGATTTACAATAGCTGGCAATTTGTTTTCTCTTGCCACGGTATGTGTGTTTTGTTCATGTCTTTGTTGCTCTTTGGAGCTTCTTTGTGGATATTTCTTGTGCCTTTCCCCTTTTCTAGCTTACGCATTTAGTTACAGCCAATCATCAAAGTACAGAGATGTATTTTTTCCTGCTGTGTGTCTTTATCAGCAAACAAAACTTAAAGACAGCAAGCAAATGCATTCCACTTTGCAAATCAAAGGACACCTTCCTCTTGCTACCCATTGTGCCAAATGATTGCAGAGCACCCAATTTTATAGAAACGAAGAACCAAAGCATACAATTAATAATCATTAGACTCAAATATTAGGGTAGCTGAAGGATGGAAGAACCAATTCAGAGCAGGGAGCTAGAAGGGCTGGAGCTGATGTGCATTCCAAACCAATAATCCCGTGGTTGAGTTGCAGTATGCGGCCAGCTGTGTTGACATCTTAATCCATGGAACAATGAAGCAGGACAGCACATCGCTTCTCAATCATTTGCACATATCTCTGCCCTGCTGGGAGCAAAAGGTCTTGCAAGGTCAGACTGCTTTCTTATAGGTCTGTGAACAGATACACACTTCAGTGGTGCTGATCCCCACCTGGGGATTGGATGTGTTGCTCAGAAGGTTTTGTTTCCATCTATGCTGTTCTTTGTTCCTGTGATTCCATCCACACAGCTGTACAGGCAGCAACATGAAACCAAGAATTTGCTTGGCATGACAGAAACAGGATGGTAGATCAGATGTGGCAGCAGTTCGGGTAGCTTTTACCAACCTGGAGTCCTCCAGATGCTTTGGATGTCAAATATGTCAATATAATAGAAAGCTGGAGAGGGGAAACAGCCATCCTCAAGAATATTCCAAGCCATCTTCCTGGAATTTTCTGCCTGATTTTTCAAAAGTCTATATTATTTGCATATGACAAAGTTGTGCCCATCTCTCTGTTTTTCTAGCCAATGGGTGTTAAATGTTGGGATGATTAATGACTTGAGAGTTCTTTGATTTTATTAAAACTCCCTAATACATGAATGTCACTCTAAATATATTATGCTAATTATGTTTGTGCTATTTGGTACAGTCTTCATTCATCTGCAGGATATCTTTAGTCTGCCCCCTGCCACTGCAAAATGTTTGGTTTTGCCCCCAAATATGAATTAGATCCAGTGGTGCCCAGTGGAACGGCTTCCCTCTGTTCAAGGGGGCATGATTCCTCTTCTTCACTATTACTGTACCCCCTCAAAGTCTCCTCCAGAAGGTGCAGAAATCCTCCCTAGCAGATTTTATGTGTGGTGTGGAGGACAGCAGAAGGCAGAGAGGTGGGAAAGTCCTCTTGCATTCACAGGCTTCTGCTACCATGATGTTGGACTATTTATTTGCCCGTTCGATAAATTTAAATCCAGTTTTCCCTATCATTTTACCTTGCAATTTGGTTGGGGATTATTTGTATTATTGGTTTATTGCTTGTAATCTCCCCTGTCAATTTTTTTTTGGGGGGGTGGGGGTTAGCTTATTGTTGATTAACTTATTATTTAGTTACGTTTACATATTTTAACATGTTAATTTTATTGTAATTATTGTTAATTTTATAAGTATTGACTTAATTATATTATTGTTTTTATTCTAATGTGATTTTATTGTGTTGACTCTATGTAAGCCTCCTAGAGAGCCTATGGCTATTTGGGGGGCATACAAGTTCAATGAATGAACAAATGTGCTGCTACAGTAGACCATATCTGGGCACCCTGCATGGCTCACAATATATTTAACCTTGTATTTGCTTTCCCATGTCTATCTCAGAAAAGCATTGTTCCTGGTGTAGTAAACCTGCTACTTTTTACCACCACTACCCAGTCTAGTTTTACTGAATTTGTTTGGTGCTAGCTACCCTCCCAAAATGCAACAGGGAAAGAACCTCTACTTGTGTTTTGCAGCTAAGGGCAGAGATTGTGCCATTGGAGATTGTGCCATATATGTGTGTTCTTTGCCCTTCTATTGATTTGATTGGCTCTTAGGTGGCAGGTTATTTCTGCAGTAAGGTTTGTCTTATGTATTATTGATCTGAGCAATGCATGGAACGCAGGGATCTGATCCCTGACTGAGTTCCTTGGGCATTATATAGACAAGAAGTATTTTCTCAGTGCTCTCTTCCTGGCAAAAAAGGTCTGAAATTTAAGCTGGATATATGCTGAAAACACCAAGGAAAGAAAACTTCAGTGTGATGTTAAGGTCTTCAGGCAGGAAAACAAGCTACACCCTGCCCCATCTGTTTTGACACTCTCCTCATGGAAGTAGTTTGTCATGTTTGTGGATATCACTCTTGCACCCTGGTGAAAGCTATGGAAAAGATCTTCGATCCTAAATTGAAGGGTTTTCTATCTCATTCTTTTCTTTAAAGGGCAGGATCACTGGAATGGAAGATTCTTTCCCCAGTGATAGGGAAATAAATGCAGATATTTAGACTCGAAAGTCAACAGAAGTTAAAAAGTAAGGAACTGTTTGTAAAGGAGCATTTTATCTTGATTTTTAATGGAGCATCTAGTATTTCAAAAATTAGTTCTAGAAGGTAACTCACTTCATTTGTGTTTTAAAGCAGGGTAAATGCTTTAGAAAGTAAATCTCCCAATGTTTTGGACTTCATCTTCCAAGATTCCTGGCCATCAGGAACCCCTGGAAATCTCCCTTCTGCCCACCCCTGTTTTGAAAAAAAGGTGAAAGATTTTTAGAATGAAGTGCCATATTCCATGAAGTGTTTCGGTGAAAGATACTGTCATCATCTTGAGTTAAGAGAAGAAATAGCATGTGCTGGAATCCTGTGGGTGTTTATTCAAAAGCATGCATCCAGTCGTCTCCCATTTCTTTGCTAGCTTGTTTTAATTATAAGCTATATGAAAATTGGCATTTAAGTTGAACAAATTTCCCCCTAAAATATGCATCTGTATATCTCCCCCCCCCAAAAAAAATACATATATGTATGCATGTCCCCTTAGCAGATGCATTTTAGTATGTGTTTTTGGAGCTGAGTACTGCATGGCAAAATGTGGAGAAGTACAAACCCTGAAGGATAATTGCATTCTAATTCATATATTAGTCCAGGAAGGGCAAATACTGTTGCCTTAGTTAATAATGAGCTCTGAAAAAAATTCTACAACATCTCTTCTTGCTGCCATAGTGGTGGGGGTAGAGGGGATTTCCTTTGGAACATCCTTCCTCAGTGGTTCTCATGAACATGTGAGATCTTCAGTACCCCTGAAATGCTTCTAGAGATCCACTTTTTTGTGCAGTTCAATCCGGGACACATCCAAGAGGGGCATGTGTACCTCTTTCACTGCCATACATTTTGGAGGTTTATGAGCTAGATGTTTGGTGCTTTTTCTCCCGGTGGCAACCAACCTGGGTTTGCTCTTTTCCTCTTGCCATGCCCTCCCCAGCCTTTGTGCTGCTCCCATCAACAGCCTAATGTGCTCCCGAGAGCTCTGTTGCCAGCCCTGTGGAGCCCAAAGCTACTTCAGCAGCTGCAGCCCTGACTCAAAGTATTACAGAGAAAAATACGTCTTTGCTAATAAAGGGATTTATACTCTGTTATCTATCTTATAAGTCTAAAATGAGAAATCAGGAGCAAATAATTAAAAAGATGACTATGCAGATTAGATCTTGGCTTGATATAGCTTTTAAAGGGTTATCAATTAGCCCACTTAATTTGCTGATTTATCTCTAAGCCAGAAGAATTTTGGCAGGTATATACCTTGTTGCCAACGGTATTACATTGTTTTGATATATGTATCTTCAGCAGATTATGTCTAGGGCTTTCGCTCTAGAATGTTGCAGATGAGTAATACATTATAATGATCAAGTTAATTACCACCGATTTCATTATAGTCCTCCACCTACTGAGCATCACTGTTGCTGTTACTGTTGGTGTATGATGGGGAGACTTTGCTGAAGACCCCTGTTACCTAAACTTGGGTTGTCGGCACTGGTTGAACCTTGCAGACAGGATTTCCATTTAACCAAACCAATAATTCCTCAAATACTGTCTGAGCCTTTCTTCTGGGAGATATGATATTGTTTTATGTGCACACATGCGCACTTACACATTATTACTATCCTGGTTAGGACTGATTCTGGGATTTGTCATGTATTTAATACCATTCATTAATCAGGTCCGTCAAACATGTTTCAAATGTACAAGTGCATCAAGTAATTAAGCCTACATAATTGATGACTTCTGTGCAAATGATGTACAAAACATTTAACAGAAATTTGCTGTTTATTTAATGAATGCAGAAAAATGCTGTTCCTACTGCTACTTCTCATCCAAGTATTGAACAAGGCCTCCTAGTCATACCAGAATTGCTTCCACAGCTACAAAACTTGTATGGGGAGTAAAGTGCAAATATAAAGCTTAGAATGTAACCATTTGTTCAGTTAATGTTTATTCTATAACATGTGCTGGACCCAAATAGATTTTGGGGATGGTCATAGTTGTAAATGTGTGCAACACTTTACCATTGGACAGTCAAAAATCTTGATGCCACACTCAAGTTTTTTTAGAATTTTACTTATGTGGCATCAAATGGATGTGCAATCTACTGTATAAAAACTGATCCATTCAGGCCAGTATTGTCCTTCAATAAAGAAGCGGGGTCTTTTTTTTTCTTTTTTTTTTTAGCAAGACAGTTATGTCAAGAGTCACTTGATTTACATTGATGCCAGGCATTTGGTTCCTTCCACAAGGCCTGCTTTGAGGCTTATTTTTTAAAAAATATCATGCATGAATGCCAATTCACAGGCATGCAGTTTATGGTTCTTTTACCATTGTCAGCTGATGTGTAGCATAATCAATCCCACTACTTTTATACTGCATAATATATTACCAATTACTATCTAGTAATGCAAATATTCCCCTCTTGACTTGCAGTTCATCCCTAGGTTCTGCTATTCAGGAAGCATCTCTCAGACCCAGGTACTTTCACAAGACCGTTCTTTGGGGGATGATGGAGCTTGAAATCTGATGCATGTGGAGGGCAAAACATTAGGGAAGGCTGGCTTAAAGCTTTCCCAGTGAAAGCATCTGTCAGGCTCTGGGCTGCTCTGGTAGCCAGACCCAAAACAACTACTGCTGTATTCACAGGACATGTCCCAAGGCCTGCTGGAGCTCTCAGTCTACTGAAGGAGACCTGGAGGAACAGCTATATAAGAGCAAGCCCTTCCCTCCAGAACTGGCCTTAGCCACACAGGTCTTCCAGCTCCAGCTCTGGCCTCTGCCTTGCTATGTTGCCTCTGCAGCACAGGCCCTCCTGGTTGCTGCTGTGCTTTCATCCTGCCTGACCATTTCTGCTCCTGGTTCCTACTTTTCCATGCTGCCTTTCTGTTGCACCTGCCTCTTACCTGATCTATACCTTGCCTTGTCTGCATATCCTGCCTCACCGTATTGCTTCGGTAAGGCAGGGCTTCCTGGGAGCTGGGTTTCAGCTCCTGCATTTTGTCCAACTCTTGCGGCATCTGGTTCCTGTTGTCTCATCTATCTTGCCGTGCTGTGTATCCTGCTGTGCCATCCATCCTGCCGTGCCGTGTCTCCCACCCTGTTATCCTGTCCAGATGCAGTCCCCTCTGCTTGTCCTCCTGGCTCTCAACCCTTGGCTTGTGCCTGATCAGGTCCTTGTTCTATCCTCATGCATTCTCCTGGTTCTTGATCTCAGTCTGTACCATGACTATGCTTTGGATTTTCCATTAAATCCTGTGTTTGGACTTAGGTTTGTCTGAAGTCCTGTTGCCCTGGTCCTGGTGTCTCTGCTGTCCTTGTCTTGTCGCTGGCTGATCACATCCCAGCCATGGACCCTGACATTACCCCCCATCCCTATAGACTTATGATCAGTTCTTTCCATGGAGTAGACACGATTGCTCCCAAGTACCTTCTTCTTCTGAGCAGAGCTTGCCTAGCCCCTTGGCATGCACCAGGGCTGAGAGCAATGAAGCAAGAGGGAAGATTGCTAGAATGCAAGTGGAGGAGATCTCGTGATGAGTCCTGCTGAACTTGGCTTAAAGTTCATTATTGAGCCTATTCTGTAGCAATAAAGGCAACAAAGAGATGCTTTTTTGCCACCAGTATTGTGTCCTCACAGTGTTATCCAGCAGAACTTTCCCCAGTGGTTTGTGGCCTTCTACATACTGGGCCAAAAACAGGGATTAAAGGACCCTTGGTGGCCTGCTGTGATGAGTTGGCTTGTCGCCTTGAGGAGAAAATCATTTGAATTTATTATAAGCTGGTCTCCACAGTTACTGCAGTTTCCTTAACAGAGGTGTCCAGTGCACTGTCTGGCCCACTTTTGATGGATGAGTTTCAGCTCTTGCAGCCTGAGGATGTGAACAAGGGACTTGGCCAAGTTTGACCTACCACTCAATCCTTGTCCATCATGGTTTCTCACAAGATCTAACGTGGGTGTTTGCACCTGGGTTCAGGAGGCCATAAATACGTCTTTGAGAGAGGGAGTGGTGCCAGCCCCTTAAAGTGGCTGTGATGATGATGATGATGATGATTATAACATTTCTATGCCGCCCCTTGCCGAAACCTCGGGGCGGCTTACAACATGATAAAATACATTGAAATACAATAGTACATAATAAATTACCATTAAATATAAAAATACAAAAAATACATTGATTTACAAATATAAAATTAAAATTATCAGTATAAAATAAAAATATAGGAGGAGAAAGAGAAGGAAGAAGAAGTTGCCCTGGCCAGATCATATGTTTTAACAATTGAAATGATGTTTAAATAAAAAGGTCTTTACCTGGCGCCAAAAAACCAGTAACGACGGTGCCAGGCGGACCTCTTTGGGGAGTGAATTCCATAGGTTGGGCGCCACCGCAGAGAAAGCCCTCCTCCGGGTACTTACTCTCCTAATTTCTTTCATGGAGGGTTCCCGGAGAAGGGACTCTCCCGCAGATCTCAAAGGGCGGTCGGGCATATACGGACGTAAGCGCTCGTTCAGGTAGCCAGGACCCAAGCCGTTTAGGGCTTTATAGGTCATAATCAACACCTTGAATTATACCATTCCTAAAAAAGCCTAGCCTGGACCCAGGGGATCTGGACAACTGTAGACCCATTATAAACATCCTTTTGGGCAAGGTGACTGAGTGATGGCCAGGCAGCTCCAGGCACTCTTGGAGAAAATGGATCATCTAGACCTGGGTTTGGAATGCAAACAGTCTTGGTCTCTGCCAGGAATGAGACAGGAGGAACACAACCCTGTTGATTCTACTGGACCACTCAGTGGCTTTCTATACCAACAACCACAGTATCCTTCTGGGCAGACTAGCCAGGTTGGGAGTTGGTGGTACCGCTTTGTAGTGGCTCCGTTCCTACCTGGCCAACTATGTCCAGATGGTGGTGCTGGGGATTGTTGTTCCACACCATGGTGGTTTTGCAGGCTCTATTTTATTCCCCATGCTATTTAACATTTACATGGAACTATTTATTTATTTATTTATTTATTTATTTATTTATTTATTTAAACATTTTTATGCTGCCCCATTCGCCGAAGCCTCGGGGCGGCTTACAACAATACTGGTGAGTTTATCTGGAGGTTTGAGCTGGAGTGTCAGCAATACGCTGACACTCAGCTCTATCTCCCTTTTTCATCCAATCCAGGTGAGGCTGTGTCCATTACTTGGTCTCAGTAATGAACTGGATGAGGACCAAATAAGCTGAAGCTCAGTCCAGACAAGTCAGAGGTGCTGATGGTAGGTAGTCTGTCCAGTTGGGAAATCTCCAACCTGTCCTGGATGGGGTACGCTCTCCTGAAGGACAGGATATGCAGCTTGGGGGTACTCTGGACCTTCAGTTATTGCTTGAAACTCAGGAGGACTTGGTGGCCAGGAGCACCTTTATTAGCTTAGGCTAATTCCCCAGCTGCACCCCTATTTGATTGGACAGAGCCTGGCCACAGTTATTAATGTGCTGTTAACCTCCCACCGCAATGCGCTCTGTGTGGGGCTGCTTTTGAAGATGGTCCAGAAACTGCAACTGATCCAGAATCGGGATGTGTGGTTGCCTTTCTCTACATGTGCCTTCCCCACCACTAAGATTTGCATCTGAGGCCCTTCTCCAGAAGCCAGCCCCTAAAGAAGTAAGGGGGGTATTGGCCAAGAGAGGGGCCTTTGCAGTGGTGGCACCCCGCCTTTGGAACATGGTTCCCAGCAACGTGCACCAGGCACCATCCTTGTTGTCCCTTCAGCACCCAGAAAGACCTGTTTATTCGAGAAATATTTTTATGGAGAGCTAAACCATGTTATTAAGATCCCCTGCTGCTAGAGTTATTTTATATATTGTTGTTGCTAAACCTATTATTGTATTGTTTTAGTATGAGGCTTTATTTTGTGAAATTGCTTTATTTATTTTAAACTGTCTTTACCTAATGCAACTGTAAATTGCTCAGAGAACCGTGTGGGCAGTATAATGTGACAGTATAGAAATATAATGAATGAACAGATGAATGAATGAATGAATGAATGAATGACGTTACAACCAGGTTTGTATTACTGCAGGAATCCTAGGAAAGCTGCCCTAATTTCCTAGTGGAAGCCCAGATGGTGGAGTAGTTGAAACAGGGCTTCAAGGGACACAGCGCTGACACTTGGGTAAGCAAAGGAATGGGTGTCCTCTGCACCACCCTTGAGCTTCCCTTCTCCCTTTGGAGGTTAGCTGCAATGCTCTCAGTGGCCAGGGGCCTTTCCCAGCTGCAATATATAGTGTGTGTGTGTATATATATGTACACACACACACACACACTTCTTATAGTACAAAGTATTTTGTGGTGGCTTGGTTCAGAATCGACTGTTAAGAGCCATTCGCTTTCCAGAAGACCTACTGCTGGTGGAGATGAGGATTGCTAGGAACTGTTTGTTGGCATGAGCTGACCCAGCTGCCTGGACATTGCCCTCTCCTTGGGAGAGGTGGCAATGGAGAAGCCAGTGACAAGCATCTGCAGCACTTCTCCATTTGCCACTATATCCCCCCTCTTGTCCCACCTGCTAGACACTTAAATTAGAGGATTTTGCTCAGATCTGCCGGAAAGGAAAAGATAAATTGGAGTCAGAAGAGAGCACTTCCTCTGTCTATAATGGCCAAAATAGAACCATTTCACAGCAGTGCCTGTAAGGTGTTAGACAATGGCAGCTGCACACAGCCAAAGTGCTAGCACAGTCTCTCCCTCCCTCCCTCTCTCTCCCTCTCCCCCTCCCTCCCCCCCCCATCTGTAAGGGATACTGCTAGATCTTGGGCAAGTCTATGACATTCTCCATGGCAAGATCTCCATTAGTGCAGCACTCCCTCGGGTACCAGCATCATGTCTGCTGCATTAGTCCCTTGCCCATCATCACTCCGAGGACACAGCTGTGCAGCTCCTACTGTGTACGCGGAGGAAGTTGATGTCACAGCATTCAAGACTGAATCAGGAGTTAATTATGTTGCAGGGTGGGGATTAGAGACACCCAAGTGGAAAGAAAATGGGTAGGATGCTGCTGGATTCTGTGAAGGGGAAGCCGTTTAGCTCCAGCCCGAGAATGCATTTCACTGTCATTATGAGGCTTCTGGATGTGAGTGTTGCCTGGAGTAGACAAAAAAGGCAAGTTTAACTGAAAATAGCTTTTGTAATCTATCACAGTGTGGGTTTCTTCCAGGGTGGCTCAGGGACTGGTACCAAAGAAATATTTGATACAATTCTCAGTACAAAATATGCTGCATGTGAGAGAGAAGCCTATTGACAACTAAATTTATTTGAATTAAAGGTGAAACTAAGCAAATATTAAGCTGATCTATTGATAATGATATTGGTAATAATATTTGAAAGTCTGTAGTCAATGAAAATGTCAGCTACTTTAGGGCACAATATAAAACTTTCTTAAGAAGTGGAGCTCTCCCACCAACCTTGGAAGTGCTTTTTTCCTTTTTTTTTTTTTTTTTGAATGCCAAAAAATTAACTAAATAAATAGATCCTGTCAGAAATAAAGAAACCACACGACAGTATACAATGACATACCTGAAAGTAAAACTCTAGCAATCTCTCTTTGATTTTCCATTGATCTATATCCAATTGCTTGGGATCTTCAAAACATCACAGAAATCTCATTCTGTTTGCCAGTTCTTGCCCCAGAAAAATGTCCGCACTATTTACCTCAGAAGACAGAACTTGCTTGACCTGTGTAGCCACAGCACACTCCCCACCCAACCTTGCTGGAGGCTTTGGCCAAACTCAGTTGTGCACTTTCAAGCACCCAGGTGAAGAACAGTGGCCATTGTTGTAGAAAAGGCAGGGGAAGTAGCTTTGCTCTGTGTTTCCACCAATGTGAGATGAGGTTTATAAGTACATAAGACAGTGCCTTTTTGGTGATGGTGCTACTGCTGCATAAGTTCTAGAATCTTCTCCCTTGGGAAGCCTGCACATCTTATTTCAGTGGGCTTTTGATTGGCTTCCCCCAGACTATATTTTACTGTCTGTTAGTTCTCTTGTACTATTTTAACTGTGAGCTCCTTTGATGGGTCTTGAGATGGAAAAGCAGGTTATCAATGCATTTTTAAGATAATTTTAAAAAATCAAATGGAAGCACTGTTTTCTGTGAAAAATGACCAAGAGACTCTTCCATGCAAAGAAGAGAGGTTAAAAAGTGTGTGTGGGAGGGTGGGACACAAAACGCAAAGATGGGGGAAATGCAGCTCTATAAAGAAAATGAATGGGGGACTGAAAATACATGCATTGGGTGGCACAAAAGGCACAGGGATAGGGGCATGAACCTGTAGTAGGAAAACCAGCAAGGAGTCCTATAGCTCCTTAAAGGCTAACAAATTAATTATGACATGAATTTCCATAGACTAAAGGGTTATGCTATGATACATTTGTTTTTAAGTCGCGAGAGGACCCTGTGGAGTTTGCAAAAACAAAACAAACACAGAAAGGTTAATCATGCTGGTAAACTCACCTATTGCATGCCCATCAATCACTTTAATATAACACTGCATGTGCACACCAACAGCAAGAAAAAGGCCCAGACATGTTCCAAGGGATCAGTCCTAAACATACTGGCTTAGGAGTAAATCCAGCTGGAGTGCATCATTCCCTTTTGAGCCAACATACATAAGATTGGGCAGTACATGGCATTTGTGAAATCAGTCGTAAATGGCATTTAGAGAACAATCCTATCATCCCTGGGAGAGCATCCCAGGGCCCATAGGACTGCTTGAATTCTCCAGAGAGATGGAGATATCACTCCAACTTCCAAAGTAGTAGCTGGTGATCTAACTACACCTTTCTCTGCTCCTTTATAGCTGCCATGGAAAGATTGTGCCAGTTGCCGCCCAATGTTGGGAAAGCAACCTTGGAGGAAATGGAGAAAAGGGGGTGTTCTGGAGGGCATGGGCAGGAGGGGACTGGAAAGGCCAGAATACACGATATTCCGTACCTCTTGCAATCTCTCTTTCCTCCAAGGCATCCTTACTAGAGCGACTGAAAAGCCCACCTAGCAAAAATCAGCACAAATAGATGGACTTACTTTCTCTACTTTCCTGGTTTCAGCCTGGCATGGCACAGGAATCTTGCAAGCCTCTGAGTTTGATATGTGAGTGCCCTTGGGAGGGTTATTTTTGCTTTTGTTTTTGCTACCACTGTTGTTTGGCATCAGGATTATATTTGATACAAAAAGCAGGTCAAATGGTTGATACTGTGTGGATGGTATATGGATGGATTACATATTTCCATGCCTCCTTCTCTACTTGTTTTACTTAAATATTTAAATCCTCACTTATGAATAGATTCAGGTTTTGACTCACAGCTTTTGTGCATGGCCTTTCTAGTCTAGACTATCAAACTCCCATTACCGCTTGAACTGATCACCCACAATCTTTATTAATGCCACTCCTTTTCTCCCATTTGCTTCTGAATATATGGAATATAAAAGCGTGTGGATATTTTGTGAGTATACCAATGGGGACGTTCAGAAAGGAATTCGCCGGGCCATCTGTTCAGCAGTTATACAGTGGTGCCTTTCATGGGCAGTGAATAGAGCAGGCCCAAGTTAGTATTGTGCAGCTGGAAGGGTTCCATTCTGTGCTTGCCTTGCAGCTGCATTTCATCTGTTCCCCTGCACCAGACGCCGGCATGGGCTCCCCATTCCCCCCTCTTGATGGACAGTGGCACCCTTTCTGCAGCAGTGTTATCAGCTCCAGGGCTGGCTGTAACTTTCGGCTCAGCAAGGTGGCCATCTCAGCCACTTGATCAGGGGTCTCATGAAATGTTGGCAATGGGTTCATTACTTAATTTATCATGTTTATATTTTTAGTGCCTGGGAGGAGGAGGAGATGTGCTTGAGTGCCAAAATAATTCTTCCTTGGGTGCCAAAATGTTTTGGATATATTACACTTCGACTTAAGGGGAGGCTGCTGTACTCTCTCAGGCAGCCAAGTGACTTGATTAGCTCTCCCATGGCTGCTGCCTCCCAGAGGTCTAGGTGGGAGATGCAGGAAAGGATGTTCTGTAAAGCATATTCTAACACCCAAACAATCTTTTATGGGTGGTAGATTGCCTGGGTTCATATGATGTGACAACCCATTGTGGATTGTTACCCATGATGAGTTATTGTGTTGTGTGAACCCAGATCAACTTCCTGAGGATGGCTTGTTTGAAGGTGACAAACTAACCCATAAGCTAGTGTATGGGTTCTTTTATCCTGGATGGGTTGTGGTTTCATCTGAACCCAAGAGACTGGTTCCACCATGGGTAAGGGAAATCAGCTACTGAGTTCCTTGGCAGCTTCTCCTTGTGATTCTTTCCGAGTGGCTCATGGGCTATTGCTAGTGTCAGCCATTTCAAAAGTGCCCAGGGAACATTTGGGGACAGCTGTCACTGGCTTCCCCTCCTCCTCACTGCAGTCAGGAACTGTTTCAGGCGTTTTGTAGTTTTTATTTTCTTTTAAGTGTCTTTCCCTGCCAGGAGATTGCAAAAACTGGCCTCCCCAATTCCTATTTTGAGAACTATGGACTTCCCTTCAAAATGCCCCACCAGCATCATCAACTAATGTTGTTCCCAGTAATTACACAAATACCTGCAATGTTTTTTTTAATTGCCTGAAAACATACACTGTGAACGGGCACAGTGGTGCAGGTGCAAGAATGGGGAGTCTTGGGCAGTTATATTTAGATTCCGTACATCAGGACAGCTCTTTTCCCTGCAAACAACTTTTAAAACCATTTATAAATCCCACTTTAAAAATGGGGCTTTAACTTTGACAGGTGGTGCTATATATCTTAAAAGTAAAATAGGTTTCTTATCCAATCTCACTTGCTTGGTAACTTGTATAAAGAAATGCCTCAGAGACTGATAGGGATGTGAGACGACAGTCTGAGTGTGGTCATATAAGCACCTCTTCCAACACAGGAAGGGGGCAACAAGGAATTGGGTGCGGATGGTGTACCATCCAGCCTGGCCGTGGGGCAATGGCAACTCTGGAGGCAGAAGTACATTCTCTGATGTTAGTGTTGGGTGATGGCCATTTAGGGGGTAGCTGTTCAAGGGGGACGTGGCCAACACATCTGCTGTTTGGAAGGCAGCAGACATCCTGGGGAAGGCAACGCGTTCTAAAACACATGACTAAACACCTCCAGTTGGAGTGCACCACTTGCTAGGGCAAGCATTGCTTCTCTTATGTGTGGTCTTTTTAGTTATATTAACGATAATTACCATTATACTGGAAATTACATGGTTGGCATTGTCATGTATATACTGTCTTAAGGTTAGAGATATTCTTCAATGATGTCTGTACTTCAAAACACAGATGTAGGAAAAAAGAACTGGTCAATTAATAAATGCTAAAGGCACATGTGTTAACCTGACAGACTCTCAAGGTTGATTTCCTTTGTGGCTTTGGTTTTCTGCTCTGAACCCAGATCTATTGAAGCTCAGCATACAAGCATGATGGCAGCTGATCTCTGTTTTTTCCTGGAACAGGCTCAGAATTTTAGCTCCCCATCAGTTGAGTGGGGTCTTTGAATCCTGAAACCAGACTAAGGTGATCTCCTGAAGGGCGAGAGTGTAAGATCCAGGGCATGGGTGGCAGGAAACGAAAGCTGGAATTGCAGAAAGTTCAGAGGGCCTGAAGCTAGAGGCACATTTGTTTAGCAGTCCAGGGTCAAAGCCAGCAAAATGATAGATCCAAGCAAACGTAGTTAAAAATATCACAGATGCCTTAATCTAGACTGGCCCAACCTGGTGGCACAGCAGTGCTGGGAGGTCTTTTATGCTGTCTCCAGCCCCTCCAACTGCATTGCATAATTGCTCCTTAGCTGTTCCCTGCTGTGAAAGCATTCCTGCTTCTTCAGGCACTTGCAGGATGTCTCAGGCCCTGATCCTGATATAGAGAAAGATGAGGAGTGTAAGCTACTGACAATATCAGAGTTTGCTGCTCCCATAAATAGGGTATCTCACACTTTTCTATGCTCTGGAGAGGATAGAATTGTGGAAATAAGTGCCCAAGTGAGGACACTCTTGTTCCATCCATGTCCCTTTCCCCCAAACAATCCAAGAAACTTCCACAATGGAGGTGAATGAGCTTTTGCTCCCTTTTCGTTACCTGAGATTGTTCATGCTTTTAGTGATATTTGACAGCTCACCTTTTGACAGGAGTTGGATACAACTAAGGAGGAAAATAAGCTTATCTGCAGCTTCTGTGGGAAATGCTATTTGGGAGGCTTGTTAACCAAGAATGGGCTAAATTAAACTTTGAAGGCTGAAGTAGGCTGCATTCCAATGCTAGGAATGATCAGTGTCCCAGGCACAGCCCAAAATAAAGAAAACACCAGCATCTTGAACGATGGAACCCTCAATTGGATTGTGGGTCTACCCGAGATGAGGCATAGCAGAGATACATGACCATCATCTTAATTAATCTTTGCCAAACAATATTTGTCAAAAGAGTGAAAAGAGGGGGGAAAACAGAACAGTAAGGGAAGCAGAGAGAGAGAAATGAAGAGACAGTGACTGGGGCAGTGGGTGTGGGGAAGAAGCAGAAACATTGACATACTATAGTTCAAAATGGAAAGAATGTCCCAAGTAGTAAAGGTGATTTTCAGTCCTGAAGGCAGAAGTACTCAGGAGGCAGAAGTACCTTCTCTGATGTTAGTTTTGGTCAACGGCCATTTAGGGGGTAGCTGTACAACTGAAATGTGTGCATTTACAAATTGCCTTGCAAAGATGGTTAATAAACAAGAACAAATCAATCAAACAATAGATAAGAATGTCTGTGCCACAAGACATACACAGCATAACTAATCTCATTTAGGAAAACATGTCTAATTGAAATGGTTGGTACAAGGATGACAGAACAAGAATGAAGAGAAACAGATGGGCTAAAAATCTGAGGGAACTGTAACACAATTCCCAGGGCCACAGGAATCTTATCTAAAGTGGAATCAGATGGCCCAGGAGGATTTGATTTTGGGGACATTGACTGTTGAGAACAAATTGGAAGAAAACAGTGATGGAAGCTCCCATGGGAGATATTTTCTTGCTATATTTTGTTCTTCTGCCAGTCCTTAAAAGTGCTCTGTGCCTGCCTATGGTTTCTAATGGCTCTTCAGTGAAGATTGTAGGGAATGGAAGCTGGGTGACCTCACTCCATTGACGTGGGTGCAGAAAGGAGAGAGGCCTGAAAATATGGGTGGTGAAGAGAGGGACCGTGTGCACCCCCCAAGCAGCCCCCATCGCACCAGAGTTGAGGGTGAATGAAACTGTGTAGCCCATCAACGTCTTCCTTGCCCCTTCTCCCTATGGATAACCACCACGGTTTCTGCTACCGCTCTGTTGCTGCCTCTCTGCTCATCTCTTCTGCTTCCTGGTCCCTTCTGCGGGTGGCAAGCCCACACCTCCTCACTGCATAATAATAATGTTCTAAGCTGCAATAGTAAGCACACTTAACTGGGTGTAAGCTTCAATGAACACTCCTATATGTCTCGCTAACTCCAAGTTTTGGAGGGACGTTGTATAGGATGCCTTCAGTGGATTCCATCCCTCAGTGAGCCTACATCTCGGTGCCATAATCGCAGCTGTTATTATTCTTCATCCCATTTGCATCATGGTTTCTGCTTGCTTCTATGATAGGCAGTGGCTTCTGCTACCCCTCCTCCTTCACACCACCAGTGTTGTCTGTACCAGAGTGAGAGACAGGCAACAAACAGGTTGCAGTGGTGAAGAGGAGGAGCAACACCAGAGGACTCTTATCAGAGGGTCCCCAAAGGGGTGTGGGCCCCTAGCAAGTGCCCAACCATGCCTACTTGCTTAGGCATCTACTTGCTTAGGCATCTACTTAGTTTACTTGCTTAGGCATCACAAATCCCCTTTATTTATTTCTTCACCCTCAACTGTTTGCCTATTTTTGATGTTTTTGTCTCAGATATTAAGGGGGAAGCAGAAGGTAGTATTATATTAAATCATTCTATCAATAAACACAATGGAACTTTCTTCTGAGTAAAATGCATCAAATCTGGCTGTTTCAGTGCAATTTTAAGTGTATTTACCCAGAAATAAATCCCCATTATGTTCAACAGGGCATTGTTGCTATGTGCTGTCAAGTTGTCTAACTTATGGCAACCCTATGAATGAATGTTCTTCAAAATGCCCTGTTCCTGACAACCCAGTTCAGCTCTCATAAAGTAAGGTGGTGGTTTCCTTTATGAAATTGATCCATCACATATTGGTCTTCCTCTTCTTCTTCTGCCTTCTTCTGCCTTTTCCTAGCATGATTATTTTCTCCAGTGACTCTTTTGGGAATTTTCACTAGACAGACTTTTCAGCCTGTCTAATGAAGGTGCTTCACGGCCGGAAGTAAGGAGGCTATCTCATACCCTGGCCTCTCCAGGATCCTCCTCTACACACCTACAGGAATGTCCTCCTTTCTCATCTACCTCCAAGTTCACTTTCTGCAGGGCAGCTGGTGTGGCTCTTTACTGTTGGGGGTAGGGCAGGTGGCAATTTCCAGCTGCCCCTTAGAAGAGTTTTTCCAAAACTCCTCTGGTACCCAGGATGTTACTGAAGACAATAGGATTGCTGTCTAAATGCATTGTGAACTTTGTTAGTTTTTTAAAGTGCTCTATGCAAGATCAATTCAAACATCTTTCCAGTGCGGACTGTGTAGTAGCAGGCTATCTTGTGAGTACTAAAAAAATAAGTGGCAATGCCAGCAGTAAAGATAACATAGGCCCCCTTTTAAGTTAGATTTTTAGCATATATCAAGCAACAAAAGAAGTGAAACTATTAAAGCACATATAATATAGCAGAGTCTATTAATATAAGATGCTTTACTCAAAATAAAGTGAGGTCTTCAGGAGCTGTAGACAAAAGCATCTTTCTCTGAGATCTAGAAGAATCTTAATCGGTGTATTACATAATTTCACGGCAGATCAAAGCACATGAAAAGGGGGAAATGGCTATGTTAAAGGGCCGCCTTGAATACCGACATCCCGTTTTGCTCAGATTTTCAATTTTTAGACTTGGCACCAAAGACGACATTATATTTAATTATTGTATAACTTTTCTCAAGCACATTCAGGCATCTTTGTATAATAAGACACTATTATAAGTGTTGCTATGGCAATGCTAAGTCGTGAAAACACACTCTCTGTCTGCACTGTTTTATGATTTAAAACTTTGGAGAAACTCTCCTTGAAAACTGCAGAAAATCTAAGCTGTAACATTTCAGGTAGAACCATCTTAGGCTTGTTCATGCATATTTTCTATAAAGGAAAAGAAGACAAATCGGGGGGGGGGGGAGGAAATGTCATGAGTAGAAAACTGTATTACCAGCACAACCCTACAACTCAGAAGTAAGCTGCAGTGGATTTTGTTGAATGTGCTTACAGATGAATGTGTATAGGCTTGTGTTAGTAGTCTCTTGCCAATCATAATATTCAACTAAGATACCTGATACAAATGTGCTTAATGAAAAAAAGGAAACAGGCTTAATTCCCCACATATATATACTCAGCTGATGCTTTAATGTGGTTTCAAGGGGCCAAGAAAATTAAAACATGAAGTTGCTGACAATTCTTGAAACCTATGCTGTGGTGCAACTAGAGAGAAAACAGCACTTGGAGAATATCTCACTTAAGAATAAAAAAATAGGTATGCATTGCATTTAAAATATGTATCCCTTACCTCTGCTAGTATTCAAGGTGGATTACACAACTATTTCAAATATAATGGCTAAAAAACAGACAAGGCAACCCTACAATACGAATCAGTAACAGTGGGTTGCAATACTGTCTCTTCCGATCCATGAGATATTTCTCTCAGAAAGTCTTCAGGGATTTGATTGCAGAGCCTTGGGGTTACCTTTTCAGGCTATGCGTGCATGCATAAATTCTGACCCATCCATTACTTGAGAACAAATCTTTCAGCAAGAGCTGGCTACTGCTTCTGCCAAAGGATTGGAGCAAATCCTTCAGGACAGGCTCCACCATCAGAGAGAGTGACATGGCTGCCTCAGGCAGTAGATGTGGGGTGCAGAGGATTTCCTAGGGATTCTACCTGTGCTTCTAGGAGTACCTCAAAGAGGGCAACCTTGGGTCTGTAGGCCAGCTGGCTCATCAGAGGTCCCAAGATGGCCCCGTGGGGTTTCCAGGTGGCCATCTCTCCTTTCCCTGGTCCCATCCCTTCTTCCCAGGCTCTGATCTTTTGCTGGCCGCCCAGGCTTTCCGCACTCCCCACTCATCTAAATGGTTGAAATGCCTTTTCTAGGGCTTAGTGACTGGCAGTAACTAATGAAATGCAAACTAAAATATGCTGGCACTTTTGGCCTTTTAACTTTGTCCATTTTGCCTTTGGCCCCATTCAACTTGAATGAGGCCCTCGAGAGCTTCTCCAAAAATGGATTTAGCACTCAAGGTGAAAGAAGTTCAACAACCCCAATGCAGAGAAAATGGCGGTGTTGGCATGTAATAACATGGTGTGACTGGCACCAGTTATGGATGGGAAACCCATCCAATTCTGCTAAGGAAACACACAGATCAGGGGAGCCTCCTATTCAGCCTTGCACTAAGAACATGCCGGGACACTTTTTGTTGGAGTGGGACCTGTGTGTGTTTGTGTGTGTGTGTGTGTGTGTGTGTGTGTGTGTGTGTGTGTGTGTGTAAAATGACCTCCAAGAATCCAGTGCTCTGCGCTATCTGTAATTTTGCCCTCCTACCCCAGGGCAATCATGGGGGTCCCATTAGCCAAAGTCACCTGAGGGATTCCAAAAGCCAGGACCATTCCTAGCCAGCATGCTTGTTTTTTTCACATGTACCTGATTGATTCCACTTAAGTGGAGAAACACCCACCTTTACTCACTGCTTCATAAAGCTTTCTTCTAGATAGGTTAGAAAAATGTCTGCCCCATGGACATGCACACCAGCAGCAGCGGCAAATATTTCCCTCCCATGTATCTGCTTGGCACAGGGTGTGAGAATAACTTGTCCATCAAGTGGATCACCCAGAAGATCAGGAAAACATACTAGAGAATGAAAACAAAATGTTCACCTCTCATATATGAACATAAGCAAGTAAGAACAAATGGCTGAATCTGCCACTTTAACTTTCTCCAGCACCTGAATTATTCACATCTCAGTTTCCCCATCCCAAATACAAAATGTCTGAATTTGGTAGACTTTCATCAAAGGCATTTGATTTTTATCAAATGGAGATCCAGTTCTCATCAGCCATCACCAGATTTGTTGGACACAGCTATTCCAAGTATGGAGAGGACCACAATGTCACTGCTTGCCATATACCTGTGAAAGAGGAGGGGCCTGCCAACCCAACCAAAACAAAGGCAATCCTAGTTCAGTACTAGGATTGAATTTGTAGATATTCAAACACAGACTTTTGAGAGCTAGATACTCAGCATTCTGGGCCTGGATGAACAAATTTGTTACTTTCCATTTCTGGCAAATTTGCTTTTTTAAAGAAATGAGTTGTTCCAATTCTGAAAATAAAGAAATCTGCTAATTTTGCTAAATTTTCTTATTTCTTATTTTTAAAAACTGTAGGAAAATTCTCAACTATCACACATATAACTGTTAGGGGGAAATGTTGAAGAACTGGTGTTTAGTAAACTAGTTTAGTTATACAAAACAGCCTCCAATAATGAGCTGATTTCTCTATGAACTCTCAGACAAAAACTTTGGAAGAAAAAAAAAAAAGACTTTCCCTGGAACCATGGCTCCACATCTGTTTCCAGTGCAATTGTGAAGAATATCCATAAGGGAAGCATATTCATCTTTGGTTGCAGGTCTTTAAAGAAATCATACTTGTCTCTGTGCACCAAATCGTTGATGTTCTCCTCCTTTCCTCTCCCTTAAAACATCTGAACGCATTTACTGACTTGACTTTTCATAACTGTATTTTGTTCCATAAGGAACTGCCAAAAACATAAAAAGATATGAACACACTAGTGCAATAGTTATTTAAGACTTATTGAGTCACAAACCACAAAGTGTCTTACGAGAGAGAAGCGCAACGGCAATGAGGTCTTCATTTTCCTCTCCCTCCCTCTCCCTCTCTCCTTTCCTTCTTTTTTCAGTACGACAATTAGTCACCAAAGCAAGGTGAAATGGTACATTTGCTTAGGAGTGCCATGATTTGATCAAGCATGAAGAGAAGTAGAAGAAAAATGACAAGCAGAACATGCCATGTTCTAGTATATAAATAAGCAGTGTAGAAGCTTTTGTATAGGAGCCTCCATATAGTGCCTGATCCTGCCTAATTTTGGCAGCTAAGCAGGGTGAGTCTTGGTTGAAATCTGGATGGGTGACTTAATGTTGTGCTCTCTCTCTGCCCAGAGAGCTTCAACTATGGATGGAATAGAAATGCAGTGTGGTGGTGGTGGTGGTGATGATGTAAAGCCAGTGTAAAGGGTCGTTTTTGCAACTGTAAAGGAGTATCCCACACTGGCAACACAACATAAATCCAAGTTCTTCCTTGCCACATCCCAATGGCAAAACAAAAAAGAACCTAAAGGATCGGCATTACTGTCATTAATATTGACTATTTTCAAGAACATAAAGTTGTATGACACAGATGACACACAATCCATGGGAGAATCCCAAAGGAAAGATGGAAAGTTTTGGCAAAGAACTTTATTGAATGGGGAACATGCCAGGGAGCTTCAGCAATGTCAGAAACAGAGCCAGAATTCCATGGGAAAGAGAGCTTACAGGAACCTACAAAGTCTATGCACATCTTATTCCTTGCCATTGTAGGACTACTTTTTACTTACTTACTTTGATGATTTATCACATGTCCATGCCACCCAATAGCTGAAGTCCTCACAGCAATTCATCATTAAACCATAAAGTACAACATGATAAAATACAATAGAAGCAGAGCAGAGCCTTGCCGTGGTTATCCATGGTCTCTACATGGGGCTGCCTTTGAAGACAGTCTGGGCACTTCAGTTAACGTAAAACAGGGCAGCACAGACTTTAACAACAACTGGTCCCAGAGAGCATATCATGCCCGTCCTCCACCGACTGCACTGGCTGCCTGTTACTGCCCAGTCCCAATTCAGAGTGCTTATGCTAGCATATAGAGCCCTAAATGGCTTGGGACTGGGATATCTAAAAGAATGCCTGTCTCCATTTATCCCCACCAGACCACTTAGATCTTCAGTGGAGGCCTTCCTTTATGACCCTCCTCCCTTTGGCAAGAAATTTATTGCACCTCATCTTTGGAACGCTCTTCCTAAAGAGGTGCAACTGGCACCCTTGTTACTCTGTTTTCACTGTCAAGTAAAGACTTTTTTAAATTTAGGACCTGTTTTTAGCATCATGCTTTTATTTGCCTTTCGCTGCTGGTTTTATTACTTGTTTATGTTATCCTCCTGTTTTCACACTTTATATTAGTTGGATTTTATGTGGTTTTAGATGGTATTGTTTTATTTTGTTATGTTATGTATGTGTTTCTGGTTTTTGTGAGCTAAAATAAAATAAAATAAATATAGGTTTAAAACTACAGTACAACATAAACTATAGTATGACCCAAGGCACTGTTGCCCTTGTGACCTTTGCTTCTGCTGTTTGCTCTTTCTCTGGGATGGATCAAGTCTCGTTCATCCCCAGATTGCTTGCATTAGAGCTCACATAGCCCAGAGACTAATTTCCAGAAGGAAGCCATGTTGGTCTGTTGTGGCAAAAAGGAGAAAGAATGTTATGGTGCTTTCAAGACTAACACATTTCTTTTGATATAATCATGCAGCCTTCCCCATCGTGGTGCCTTTCACATGTTTTCAGCTATAGCTCACATCACCACTGATCTTTGACCATGTTGGCTGGGGCTAATGGGGGCTTGTGGTCCAAAACATCTGTAGAGCACCACATTGGGAGAAGCTGAAATCATGTCTAAGACTGGGCAGCAAATCAGGAAGTCCCCAATTCAAATTGCATTTCTGCCGCAAACTCTCTAGTTGGCCTTAAGCAAGCCACTCTCCATCAGCCTCTGGCCCTGGCCCCAGCCCCCCAGCCCTCATCCGCAGCAAGGAGGGTGAGAATACTGTGAGACTCACCTAGCATGGTTGCAGTGCTTGCAGCTATGGAATGAACCAAAGCACTCAAGCAACAAAAACCCTGTATCAAAACTAGTATGATTATTATCAGCTTTTTAAGGTGGGCAAAAAGCTTCACCCAGCCCTAGCCTGATGATTATTTTTATTATTCTTGTCTTCTTGTCCCATGGCAGCATGATCAGACTGTATGTAGAGGACAATTTACCATTAAGGATGCACTTCTATCTTAATTAAGAGCCAGTGAATAGGAATTAAAGTTAAACATCTAATAGTGAATTCCTTGGTAAAAGAACACGCATGAACCATTTTTGTAAAGGTGAGAAACAGATTGATTGAATTTTTCAAGGTTAAGTAGTGAGATGTCAAAAAGCAACAAAAATGTTTGGCTTCTCTTCCTCTGCTTTTCAGATTCTTATAGTGATGTCCTTTGGCACAGTATTATAATTTCTTATAAGAAATTAATATCATACAACGAGGGTAGTAATTAACTTATACTGTTCTTCTTTATGCCTCTGAAGCTTGGTATGCCATTTATATCTTCATCTCATTCTCATCCATGTGGCCTAACTCTTGCCTTTTCTGCTTTTCTGGTTTCCCTTGGGGTAGTGAGCTAAAGTCTATAACTAGCAGAATTGAGAAGGGCCCGTCCCATCCCATCCTTCTCAGCTTCTTCAGGATATGCTCTAGTTGTCCCTATTTACCAGGAGCAAGCCTTATTTTTTGCTACCTCTCCCTTGGAATTGTTTGGAAAGTGCGCGCACACACACAAACACACACACACAGATTTTCCATATGTGTCCTACAAAGTGATGCCATTCCCTGCAACGCACCTCTTATTAGCCACGTTTCTGTATAGCAGCGCAGTTTGCACACATCCACAGGCATGTGCAGCCTTCTCCAGTGCACAGATGTGCACAGACATGACCTGTCATACGGTGCAGAGGTACCTGAGTCAGTCATCCTTAACATGCTATCTTCAGATGTTTGGACTTTGATTTGTTAGCCTCAGCTAGGGTGGCCAGTGGTCAGAAATGCTGGAACTTTTAGTCCAAAAAAACCGGGGGTACCTGGTGAAATTGGAGGATCTGATTAATCATTAGATGCAGAGGTGGGAACTAGGGATACATGAATACTCTGTTTTGGGATGTGAATCTGTCGGATTCCCTTGGCTCAGCTCCCTGGACTCCAGCCTACCTTCTCATGGCCAAGAGTCTGACTTAGCACCAAGCATGCTAAGCGTTTGCCAGGAAGTGAGCCCACACAAATGCTGTTCTAGCGGCATCCCTCTTCCACACACGACTTGCAGCCTTTGTTTGCACTGCATGTGCTGCAGAAGAAGGTTGCCAGTTGCGCAGCTTGAGTTCTGGGACTATTCACAGACTTCTTCATAGGTCAGCTCCTAAGCCAGGACTGAGCATGAGAAGAATTCCAACAAACAGAAGACAGCCAGATTCTGGGGAGATTTGTTGCAGCTCTAGTGGAAACTATGGGTTCCAACCCATGGTGCATGAACAGGTGTCTGCTTGCACAGTTGGAAGCCCCCTTCCTCCTGGCTGCAGCCTCCTGAATCTACTGCAGATAATCCCCAGCCCTCTAGAAAGATGTGAGAGGCTCCAAGGAGAGGGGGGATGCCATTCCATCCATGGGATCTGTTCCACTGTTAGATGGACCAAGCTGGATGCACCCTACATATCTGTATACTTGCAGTGTGTGAACCGTGAACATTTGGCATTCTGAGAAATGCAATTGCTGCCTGTTGCTCTAGAAAGCAACAGCAATTTCTGTTGCTCTAGAAAGACTAAGGATGTTGGAGAAAGGCACAATGGAGAGAAATGATTGCAGATTTCTAAGACTCCAACCCATGGATTTTGTAGACTCACAGACTAATTATTTTCTTTAATTTTATTTCAATGTAGTCATAGAATAATATGTGAAATAAAATGGAAAGTCCAAAATTGTGTACTTCCCTCATGGGGAAGTTCAAAAATTCACGTTTTTAAGGCGTTGTGTATTTTGGGGTGGATTTGCACACTTTGGGAATGCCAATTTGCCCAACTCTGAATCTGTGCACATGTATACTCATTTTCACAAAAATTGATTCTATCAGTACATGAATGATGGAACAAAAGGTGCCTGGCAATCTGCAAAACGTCACTGGAATGGAGGTGCCAGGGAGTAATTCCATGCAAACCGAGTGCTCTGTCTTTGGCCTACATCTGATCAGGCATGTAGCCCTTGGGCCTCTTTACCTGCATATCTTGCACGGGAGAGAGAGAGAGATGACACTTTTTCGACTTGGACTCTAAAGCTGAAGAAGCCTAAGGCAGGAAAGCAGGCTTGGGAGGAGTCTTGGGCAAATAGGTGTTTCAGGTGGAAAGGTGAGCACAGGACCCTTTTCCACGCTGGGAGGGTGCTCTGCGTTGGCAAGGGTTTCCATTCTCTCCCCCCACCCCCACCCCATTTTACTGTCTTTACATGATCAAAGGGTCAGTGTTTGTTTTTTTAAACTGCTACCATCTAGTCAGCTGTCCCCAAACTGGTGCCCTCTAGATATTTTGAAGTTCAACTCCCAGCAGCCCTGGCTAGGATGACCAGTGGTCAAGAACGCTGGCAGCTGTAGTCCAAGTCATGTACAAGCTAACAGCTTGGGGACAGCTGACCTAGTCTACTGCTCAGATAATCTCAACCCAGATTCAGTTGATTGGAAATCATTTCTCGTCCTCAGATAAGAAATGCACGAAAGCAAAAGATGCTCCTCCCAAGTGTTCATTAGAATACTCTTGAGCTGAGCAGTGTTCTCTCCAGGCCCATGTGGAATATGTTTTCTCAGTTTTGCTGGCAGTCTGTGATTATTTTTGCTAAATCGATGGCCTGAGGAATGATTTCTGCCTCATGACATAATCAAATATGAATCAGGGAGAAATGTTTTCAAGATTTTAATGAGATTCTATCTTATCGACGCATCACTGACATCTTTGGCAATAGGTAAAAACAGCCAGTATTTCCACAATATACTACCCTGTTCCAAAGTTTTTAATGACAGAGAACTGAAATTTGACTTCATGTAGAAATGCACTGAAAGCCTTCCACCAATTATATCCTATGTCTCAAAAAAGTGAGATCAAGAAAGGAGGAAACACTACATTTTAAGATTAAAAGTTTTCATCATATTGATTCAAATGATTTCATGTTCAGCAGCTACTCTTGATTGGGTCTTTTGTTTTACTCTGAAGAGCAAATGGTAAAATGAAAAGTGAAAAAGCTGCAAATAAACTGATGCACACACCCCTTTCAAAGTAATGCTCCCCCTCCCCTCAAGCTTTGGCATTCTCTTTGTTTACACAAACCATGGAGTAATATGAATGTCTCTGAAAAGTCCAAGGGGGCCATTATGGTTTTCCTTGCCTCAATAATCTGCAGACTAGAAAAAGATCTACACATACAAACATATGGAATCTCTGAAATAATAAACAGTTGTAAAACAAGGCTTTGCCCCCACATATATATTTACCCCTTAGCTCTCCCCCTTCTAAAACATATTATCCTGAACTGGTTCATTTTAAAAGTCAAGGTGAACCTACACAACAGCATTCAACTATCCTTTCTTTCTGATATATAAATATAAATATTGTGCACAAAATGCCACCAAATGAGGCCTGAGATCATTCCTTCCCTATCAAAGTATTGTAAATGCTCACCAAGAACTCTGAATGGGCCAGTTCCAGCTCAGAGTTCCCCAGAGTAGCTGGGGTGGGGGATGCATTTTCCCAACAACATCATCCTTCCTGTTGTGATGCAAATGAATTTGTGGTGATGAAGGCCCCATTTAGCGCCTGCCCTTCAGAGTTTACCACAACACCTCTGAGAAGGAGCTGATATAGAGACATGACATCCATATGGACTTGAGAAATCCCCATTTCAATTTTTTCCTGCCCCTGATGATTGTGTTGCTTTGTTGCTAATCACAACATCAAGGTTGTCTGGAACAGAGACTTCTAGGCTACAGTGTGGCGCATATATGTGTTTAATAAAAGGAAAACTATTCATTGTATCATGGGGGTTTTCTGAAGTGGACAGTCTTCACCAGATTATCATTACAGCAAATGCCCGCTGCTATTTTGGACAGAGATCTTAGAAATGTACCTTATCAGCCTGACCTCAGCATGCAACGTTGGACAGATGTCATGATTCCAGTACCACATGCCTGCCCTTGATCTTTCCTTTAATTCCAAACACCTCTGCTGGTGACTGATGCTCTGATAAAGGCAGGATCTTGATGTCACCATTTAATTTCCCACAATGCACCAAACTTTGGAAGTATGTTGGAAGCACTGATACAGAGCCCAACACCTTCTGCTCTTGTCTACCTCCATCTCTGACAAGGCCTGCCAAAATAGCAGAAAGCCTGCCAGAGTGCACTTTGCTGCAGTCTTCCTCAAACCTCACATAATTTCAGAAACACTATTTGTAATTTTCCTCATTTCTTATTTCAGGACTCCATCTGTAAGAAAGTGGTTACTAGCTTCCTCTTTAGTTTGACTTTTGGCTGAACCAACAGAAAGGTGACTTCTGCTGACCAAAAAGGAAGCTGTCAGTGACAGAAAAAGTGACTTTGTCACTGCTGCAGACTCAGACTAATAATATATATCTGTTATGACATGAATGGGCCATAGGTTGGTTTGGATTTCCTGACCCAAGAAGGAGATAGCTCTCTAGCCTCAGAGCAGGGAATCGGAACTCTCCCCTCCTCCACCCTCACAGTGCAGAATGGACTGCATCTGCTGCTCCTGAAAGTTTGAAAAGTGACTTCAGAGAGGAGAAGAGAGGACGTTTCATCATGTGGGGACAAGAGGAGACTGGCAGGACCCAGGGCCATCTTAACAGCATCATGGGCCCCGGGCAAAGCAGTGCACTGGGGCCCCTACGACGACTACAACTACTGTTAATTTTGGAAGTTTTCCAATTTTCCAAGGGACACAGATTAGTATGGGGCCCAGGGGCAAGTGCCCATCAGGCCCATGCGTTAAGACGGCCCTGGCAGGACCAGGTTGCCAGCTCTTTTGGAACCTCTTCAGCTTTCTTCTCCTTCAGAAGCCCTGGCTGGACAGGCAAAAACTGTGTAGTGAAAATGCAGTGTGGGACGACAGGGAGGCGGAGATCGCCACTGCTGCTCCTCTTGCTCTGCCCAGGAGGACCACAAGCCTTTCGTTTGGGGCTTATGCACCCCATGGATTGCATCCCAAGGTGCAGTCCTATGTTGGTAGAAAGGAAAAGGCCCTGCAGTCATCAGCATTCCTGCAATGCTGAGAGCCCTAGTGCTATTTTCTGTCTAAACATGCAAAGCTCTAAAAAGCATAGCTAAAGTTCTGCAGGAATGTGCTCCCCGTCCCCCTCTGTGTAGTTGTAGTTGGACCGCTGATTCCAGGCTTTCTCCCTTAGCAGTGAACAAGCATGTTCTTCATTGTGACTGCCTCTTTCACATGTAGGGACTGTAGCACAGGCACGTGCAAGCAGCAGAGGGGTAGATGGACACAGATGGGGCGCCGTGGTCCCCGGTGTCACGTTGCCACTGAAGCCCTCTTCACAGAAGGGGCCAGAACCTTCAGAGCAAGGGGGTCCTCAATGGCCCTGGCACTACATGGAAGGACTCACATTCTCAGAGGTGATGCCTTCAAGGCCGAGAGCTCAGCCTCTAAGCCAGAAGGGAATGCTGGGCCACCGTATAGCTGCTGAGAATGCCAGTGCTTGAAGATTCACAGTAGGACAATGGAGAAGCAACGTGAGGAGGACTGCCTTTTTTTTTTTTTTCTTTGCAGTACTTTTTTATTAAATTTTAAAACAGTACTAAAAACATCAATCATCGCAAACATCGGAACTACTGAGTCAGCCCCTTACTACATATCTTTTAACATTCTGTAATCATATTCAGATCCATTTATGGAATCTTAAAAAACATTTTTAGATCTAAACCAAGTCCCTTTTCTCCAGCCAATAAAAAAAAGGTTCCAAATTTGATAGAAGTCACTATCTTCTTTCTCCTTCTGCGGTAAGATCAGTCCATCCATTTCTTACAGAGTCCCATTTTCCTTGACCAATGTTAAAAGAAAGACTCTCCAAATTTGATAAAAGTCAGTATCTTCTTTCTTCTTCAATAGTAGCTTCAATCTAACCAACTCTACACAATTCCAGATCTTTTCATTTTTCTAATATTAAACAGATAAACTCGTCATTATAATAGTTACAAATACGATCAAATACATTTTTTGCTTACTAGTATTCCAGTCTAATATCCACTAAAAAGGAAAGTGAAAGAGAAGAAAAGTTCCAAGTTTAAAAAAGAACTAAAGACTTTTAACCCAATTTATGTTCACATGTCTAACATCCATTTAGCATCTTTAAGGACATCTTATCTAATCTATTTAATGACAACAATTATCTATGATATCTTTTAAACAAATTTTCTTTAAGCTAATTTATTAAAGTTTCATCCAGCTTACACTTCACTTAATCACATACAATTAACTCCTTATAAGAGTCCAGCTCCTTACAATCTTTAATATATCTTGCTTGTAAAAAGAAATCTATTTAGTACAGCTCCTCCTACTCTCATAATAGTCATTTTCTAGTATAGCAATTCAAAGACAGAAGAGTCATGCAACTTAGCTTTTGGTCATTCATTTTTAAAATAAAAAAAGAAAAAGAAAGAAGAAGAAAAGAATCTTTCATTTTCCCTTATATCACCCACAAAGGAGAGAGAGAGAGAAAAAAGGGGGGGGGGACTCCACTCCTATTCTTCTCCTCCTTAGTTCAGTTTAAATCTTATCTTATAATCTCTTCATAATTCAACACATTTAAATGTAGAAAAGCTTCCACAGTTAAAATCATATACCTTAGCCTTTCCATACCACAATAAACATGCCAATCCATTTATACCATTCCTTTTTAAGATTTCTTTTTTACATCTCTTCCAAACCGCTTTCGTTTTAATAGTGTTTGTTGAAAATATTTTTAAACTTTCCATCTCCAGCCCATCTTTCTCCCCTTGGTGTTATTTGTTGAAAATCAACCCACTTCAAAGTCTGTATTTCAATCTTAACTATTTCTTGCTTTAACTTCAGTGATTGTAGCATTTGTTGTAGGTCAGTATTTATTCCCAATGGCTGTGTTTTTTGCTGCAAATCACCCTTCACTGTTTCTTCTTCCTCAGAATCAATTTTAGTTAATTCAGGATCCATCCATCCTTCAAAAAAAATTTCTTCCTTTAGTGGCCAAATTTGTTTCTTTTTATCCACAGTTTCAAATTTTTCATATACTTGTTGCATTTCTTGTATATTCTGTTCAGTTTTGGATTCTACATCAATCACCATCTCCTTAAAAGAAGCATCAAGCTTATCAAAGCGCTTTTTTTGTACAATTGAGAAGATCTCAACATCATCTCTTGGGATATTTGTAAAGTTGTTAAAGATTCTTGTATTTCCAAAAAAAATCTCTTCAGCTCTGCCATCATTGCATTAATTCCAATAGCCATAAAGTGGCAGCCAAGATCAGTTCCACTTTTCTTTTCTCTAGATCACTAACGGTCAGAAGGTTGGCAAGTTGCCAATTACTTTGGCAGAGGTCCCAGAAATGCAGGAGAGGGAATGGAGATTCTTATATCCTTCCTCTTTTCTCCCTTTTCTCTTTTTTTATGCCAATTAACAACAGATATAGTTTTTCCACAAGTAGTATTGCAAAAGGAAAACAGGAATGCTCACCCAAACAGTCGTCACATTAAAGAAGAAAGCATCCGACAATGTGAAAAATATCCTGGTGAGTGTCCAGTTGATCTTGGCAGAAGTCCAAACAGATATCCAAAATGATCGGTCAAAACTTTGAACTCCTATCACGTAATTGCACCTTAAAAATTTAAACAAATTTTATACCCTTAGAGGAAAAAGAGGAAAAAGTCTTTTTCTTCGGCTTCAACTTGGACAAAAGCCTCAGCACTCTCTCATTTCAGTCGCCGCATAAACATCCGGAGGGTTTTTGTTTTCTTAATGCCAAATTATAAACAAATGCAGCTTTTCCACGGGTAATATTGCGAAAGAAGTAAAAAATATTTACTCAGCAGTTCCAATGCTTATCTAGCTAATAAAAATCCTAAGCTAATCTTCTAAGATGTCGAGAACTTGAAGGGGCTGAAACCACCCCCTGTGTTACTCGGTTGAGAAGTACCTGAATTGCTCTCAGCAGATATGAGATTGCCATCTCACATCAGGCCAAAAGCGTGCCCAGGCAATCTGTCTTCACCCTGACAGGGCTTAGATGAATCTCCCACGACTCGCTGCCGAGTAATACCGGCGTGATAAACGAACTCCTTTAATCACATCCGCCTCGTTCTGACGCCATCTTGGAATCCTCAGGAGGCCTGCTTTTGGAGAGGACGTCTGGAAAGGAGTGCTCATGAGGACATCTGCCAAGCCAGTCGCATGATGCTGATGAGCAGCGAGATGGGTCTCCAGTAGCTTTAGCTGTATCTATTCCAGATGCAGCACTAGGGGGTGGCTCATTAGGGCTGGAGCCCCATGTCGCCGGAAGGCCCTCTGCCCTGCTGCCCTCCTGCCTGTGGACACAAAAGGTGGCAGGGGCCTGATGGCTTACGTTGCATCGGATGCCTCTGGATTGGCAGGCTTGTTTGCCCACGGGGGCCTCTTCCACTGCTGCCCCACACCCCAATCTTTCTGCTTACGTTTTTTTCCTGGGTTCACATGCCCTCTTATTCCCTGTCTGCACATCTTTTTTACAAATAGGGGCATCCTCAGGAGAGAGCGTCCTTTAAAGCCACATACGCAGACATACTTTATAGCATATATAGACTGTGCCATTTTTATTTATTTATTGTCTTGTAGGCCTGGTCCCTGGATCTTTTTGGCATTTAGCTTCATGTGTGATTAGCTCTCACTCGTAACTGGAGAGCTGTTGCAAGCAATGTCTAATCTTCAAATTCTGTCTCTGTATCCCGGCTTTTCCTTGACTTTGCTGTGTCTTTGGACCTCTGGGCTACTGGCCCCTGAACTTCTACCTGACCCTGCTTTTGCATGGCATTTTTACTTGATTGATCTCCAGGCTTTTGCTCTTGGCTGCACATCAGATCTCGTGCTGGAAAAACCCCTGTGTGCCTGATAAATCAGTGCTTGACCGTCTGCTTGCTAAATTGACCACTCTATTGTACATCCCCATTTTTGCTTAGCAAAGAGCCCATTTAAAACAGGGTCAATCTCTAGACAATTTGAAGTAAATCAGAAAGAATTTTGGGCTCCCAGGTATTCATTCATTCCATTCATTTATTGCATTCCTATCATGATGAATAGCCAAAGCTCTCTCGGCAATTTACAAAGACTAAAACCCTAGAAATACAACATTATCACATAATATAGAACCATTTGCATACAATAATAGAAAACCTTTCCCTCAATCAAAAATAAAAATCCCTGGACCCTTTTAAAATATGCTGCCAAATGCCTGAGAGTAAAGTCTTAACCTAGCACCAGGAACATGAGAGCCCATCTCCAGGCCAACCTCACGGGGGAGAGGGGCTGCACAGGAAGCCGGAGTTTAACACCAGTGGCAAATTAACTCGCTCTACAGTGTCCTGCTGAAATGTAGAGAGCATGCTGGGGAAACCATGAGTGGAATTTTGAGTGCAGAAGGTACAGCCACCCATACAAGTTCCAGGGCTTAGAATTTGTGCATTTCTTTTGCACCTGGGTCTGGCCAAAGGACCTCATAGCCCTAGTATAAAACAAAGTCAACCCCACAAGTCTCACTCCTGGCCTAAGGAGCTGCACAATACTCCTGTCCGTTGTGCATCGTGACTCCTAATCTGTTGAGCTCTGCTTGGGTGCTGGAACGCAGGCAAGGTTCGTTCTTGTTGCATCCATCGGCAGCCTTGCCCATCAGGCAGCTACTCCAGAGCTGTTCTCTTGCTGTGGATGACCCTCCGCTTCCTTTCCACGTGTGGACCTGGGTTTCTGGTTGAGGCAGAAATTGTGGGCACAAGGACAAGCCCCCACTCCCAGCCATAGGGTGCCAGGCCCAGCAGTGGCAGTCTATGGCTGGAGCACCAGGACTAGGGGTGCCAGAAGTGGATGAAGATCTCAGCAAGGTGCTGCAGGGCCAGAGGCAAAGCTGATGTCAAGTACAAGCATGAGTCAGAGGGCAGCAAAGCATGGCAGGGCCAGAGGCAAAGGCAAGACGAAGGGCAGGCGATAGTCAGATGCTGGCCAGGCATGGTAGGAACAGGAGGGGTGAGGACAGAGATGAAGAAATGGCTGAACTGGAGGCAGGTGCCCCTGTCAGGACTGCAAAACACCACAGAGCTGTGGCAGTGTGGAAAAGGCATTGTCTCGGTAGTATATTCCTGCATAGGATGCCAGTGTGGTGAGGCCCTTGGTGTGTTGCTCAGCTGAGGGAGTGGATTTGTCTTTCCATCCCTGTAGTCTGTCTCTTAGCTGCCATGAGGGTTTGTATAGACCACTTGCAGTGGCCAGAGAATTGCTTCCAGGATGCAGGAATGTAGTTCAGCAATACATGGACATCTTTAAGCATGAATGACGTATTTAGGACAACACTGATGTGTCTAACAACTTCTGTCCAGAAGGGGCCACCACTGGGCATTGCCACATCATGTGCACTAATGATGCTTCTGTGATCCCACAATAGTAACACATCCCACATTTTTTTTAGACAGAGATACTTTTTTTTCTGCAACAGGCACTTTGGGGTCCAATATGCCCAAATGAGCAGTTTTTCCTATATATGGTACAGTTTCAGGTCAGATATGAATTGTATGGAGGATTTTCCTATTTCCACTGATGTGGTTGGATGTGGTGCTCTAATTCCCTCTCATCTCTGAGTGTCTGGATGTCAAGTGTCTGTTAAGAGTCTCTTACAAACATATATTGTTGGTGTGGTTGACTTCTTACAACCAAGCCTTCCAACAATGTTGGCAGTTTCAAGGCTGTGAGTGCTTCTGGGCCATATATGGAGCAGAGCGTATGTTTTATTTGAAGGTGTTGCAAGTGCGTGTTTTGGGGCTGTTGGTATGTTCTCTGTAAATCTTCAAAGGAGAGGAACTCACAGTCTTTGTCTAGTAGCTGATCTAAAGTAAGGATACCTCTCTCAGCCCCACTGCCTCCAGAGGAACAGTTGTTGGGCAATCCTCAGATTTGGATTGCACCAGATAGTTAGCTTGGCATGTGAAAATGGGTCAAAGCGCACTGGATGGTCCAAAGTCTGCCACGTCTTTCTGACCACCTGAATGGGGGTAGGGCAGGGCCCTCTCTGTTTAAGTATGTGGCGCCCACTGCCCTCCATTGGGTCATTGTTGTCAAATATGCAGATTCTATAGGAAGGGGGAGTGTTGTGGCAAATGGGTAGCAGTCCATTCTGTTGCACATTGGAGGATTTGTGATACATATTCAGATCAGGGAAGTTAATCCCTCCCTCCTCCATGGGCGATTGTAGCTCTTTAAGTGATCAGCGTAGCAGGGAGTTTCCCCAAATAAATTTCCTGAGCAGCACACTGAATCTTTGCAAATAGGATTTGGGTATACACAGCAGTATGCCTTGGAGAACAGATCTGGGCATTCACTTTTAAAGTGCTGATTTTTTTCTCCTCACTGAGAGTGAGTGGAGCCCATCCTTCTTGATACGAGGCAATTTGTATTAGTAGGGGTGCCAGGTTTAGTTTGATGTTGTGAAACATCTCTGAGGTCTTTTATTCTCAGATATGCTGCAGCACTGGGGCATTGCTTAAACTGCCATCAGGAAATCATAGCAGAAGCACATCTGTTCACAAGGGCATAATTTCTGACTTGGACTGATTAATCATGTATCCTAATACTGATGTAAATGTGTCTATCAAGCAGGAGTTCTGCTATAGAGTTTTTAGGATCCTTGATAAACCACAAGGTGTCACCTGCAAAGAGGATGGTCTTATATTCCGTATTGTGGTGGGTGAGACTTCTTATTTTTCTGTTTTGTTGGATGGCACATGCCAGTGGTTCCAGACAGATGTTGAATATAAGGGAAGAGAGTGAGCGCCCTTGGTGGGTACCCTTGCCAAGTGGAACAGGCAGGGAAAGGATTTTCTTGCTCCGTACCTGTGACCTTGGATTTGCGTAAAGGATCTTCACCCAGGCCGGAAATTCCTGAGGGAAGCCAAATTGTGAGAGTGTGGTGGTGATCAATGGCCATAAATTTTATCAAAGGCTTTTTCAGCATCTAGTGACAAGACGGCCGCAGGGGTATTTTTGGTGGGTTGCATGCTACTAGATCTATCAGTAGCCTCACATTTCCCGCTCCCTGCCTGGTGTGTGAAAACCCCACTTGGTCCGGATGGATTATTGTTGCTCTTATTTCTTGAACCCTGTTGGCTGGCATCACAGTGAGGATCGTGGCATCTCCGCTGATCAGGGAGATTGGTCTATAACTCGCACAGGCTGGGGCTGCTCTGGGCTCTGACAAGGCAATGTAGAATATACAGCTCGTGAGTTATCAAAGCCGTCAATTCAGAGAGCACATCCTGAGACCAGTGCTGGCCCTGCATAGAGAGCCAACTGCTTGCACACATGTAAAGGTCATATGGGCCGGGTTGTAAGATGTATAAACATTCATCAGACAGACAGGTGGCCGTTCAACCAATACACAAAGAGAATCGTGCCAAGGGCCGACAAAATAAAGAAGGACATAAAGAACATTGGACGTACTTTGTGCATCATTACACCTGTCCGAATGCTTCCGCATGGGGGCCCTCCAAATTTCCAGCTCACCTTGAGCTAACAGGACCTTGAGCTGAACTCTTAGGAGCAAACTGGAGGCTCCCATTGAACATGCATGGGGCTGTGCGCTATTCATGTTTTCACTGAGGATAAAAATAGATGGGATGCTAATGTTAATTGTAGGACTGGTAGGACAAAGCGAGGCGAGGAATGGGGGAGAGGAGGAAGAAGTCCTAAGCAGGAATGTTTGCCTTCTTGGAAGTAAGAGAGTTTGTTTCCAGTGGTCTGAATAGCTTATAGCTTCTGTATAGCCTGAAGTGCCTAATCCTGCCTATTCTTGGAAGCTAAACAGGGTCAGGCCTGGTTAGAATCTGGATGGGTGACTTGAGTGCATGATTCTATGATTATTGTTGTAAGCTGCCCTGAGAGATGTATAGAAATGTAACAACAACAACAACAACTGGATCCCATTGATGTCAATGGGGCTCATCTGTCCGCCTCTGAGGGCACAAAGGAAGCCACAATGGCAGGAAGAAGAAGAGGAAGAAATAATAAAAAATAAACGGGGTAGAGATGAGATGAGACGAGATAAAAGGGGAGAGGAGGAAGGTCTGTGGTGACCTCCCAGCCCTCTCCCGATCCAAGAATCTACTTGCTGAGATATCTGCCTACTCAGAAGTAAGCCTACTTGTTCTCAAGTTGCCTCACACACAGCTGGATCACTTTAACTTTGAGGGTGTCACTTGTCTCCTGGTGCAGGGCAGAGCCCGAAGGCTCTCGGTGCTCTTGCCACTGCCCTCTCTCACAGCTCTCACAGGTTTCCCCAGGGGTTCAGTCCCACCAGGAAGTCTGCTTCTGAGGCTGTCTTGAAGTGGCCAGCACATCACTCACAGAACACAGCAGGAAGACAGCGGAGCAAGGCAATGCTGCGATCACGTGCCGCTTTCCTGGCTCCCGCGAAGGTGTGCCTCACCTCCATCTCTTCCCTGGAGCAGTCTGGAAAGATTGTGATGCATGCCCAGTTGGGTCCCCAGTGGAACATTCCCCTCTCATTGTTTCAAGACGCCCTCCTTGGTGGGTCAGCAGTGATTGCACAGGTGCGGTTTGGGACACGAGAGGGAGCAACGGGGCATCTGTGTATCCCTTCAATCACCAAAAAATACTGGTCCAGCAATTCCAACATTTCCCTCAGCACTTTTCCTACAAGCCTGGTGGGGAGGGGTTCTGATTGCTCCTTCACCCAACAATCCTTATGCTATTTCTGAGAAAACTCCCTTCCACCCCACACAGCCTGGTATTTTTGGGTTACAGCACCTTGGATATACCTAGTTCCTGATCTTCCAGACCAGAGATTCTTTGTTCCATTGGGAAAAGGGGAGATCCTTTTCCCAGTGGAATGGCTCTCCTGTGTAACTGTGCTGCCTCACTTTGCAGAGTAGCCATGCCCACTTTCAGTGATGCCCATTCAGTTCTCCAGTCAGGTTTCTAGAAAAGCGGGGCGGGGGGGGTCTGAGGCAGTCATTTCATGGATGACACAAGGGCCTCTCCTCCAGTTAGACTATTTTCCTGCTGTCGTTTCCCTCTCTGATTCTCCAGAAATTAGGCCACAGATGCTCTGCCAAATTTGAGCAGGAGCAACAGGGTAAAAATACCTCCCTGCAGCACTGGAGTAGCAATACCAGCAATACCCTCTGTTAGTGAGTACCTTAAGGAACCTCCAGCGGGATTCAGAGCTCACAAGCTTGCTGCCATTTAGGGAACTGGCATGACCAGAAGTCATATTAGTATTATCTATATTTCTATTTTGCCAAATTGTCGAACCTCTCTAGGCTGTTCACAACAGCGGCTAGAATACAATATTATTTCAGTACAGAATGCAAAATAATAAGGGAGGGCATGATTAAAAAAACAAACACAAAATATACTATAAAATTAATTAAGAGCCCTCTAATAGAGGACAATCTTAATTTGGTGCTGAAAAGATATTAAAATTGGTGCTAGGCAGGCTTCAGTAGGGAGCTTCTTCCATAACTGGGGGCTCCCAATGAGAAGGCCCTTCTTTTTGCCACCAAGCAAGCCTCTCCTTGAAGTGGCAAACAGAGGCACTTTGTATTCATGTATGGGGAGAAAGTGGTTGGGAGTTTCTTGGCTTAGCATCACTTCCGCTTGCTTATTAACTCTACTAAAATTTTAAACTTTTAAATTTCTATAGTGCATTTTATGTTCTATTTTAGGGTTTCGATTGTTTTGAACTCCAGCTATAGGGCAGGATGGAAATGTAATAAATGAATAATAACTAACCCTTAATTAAGGTTGCCACCTGCCCCCCCCCCCCCCGGTCTGTTTGGCCCTGTCTTAGTAGCCCAGTACATCATGTCCTTTCCATGTTAGGAATAGCTGTACAGCTGTACTTACTGAATTTGGCTGGCACGGTTGGGTAAAAATATGATTTCAGATTCTTGCTTTTTATTTTTCAGAAGTTCATATTCAGGAGAGAAACTGAACAGGAGAAAGTGACAGATCGGCCCATTGTTGTTCTAGATCAAGTAAAAGGTGAGGCCAGTGAAATTCTGAATGGGCGAAAGAGCCGCTTTCAGCTTCCTGGCCCTGACCTGCTTACCACTGACTGAGCAGGTGCAAAGGTGAGGCATGAGCTTGAGATGTGGATCATTAGTAAATGCCCAGCCGTGCGAGTTTCAGAGCCAGGGCGCTTGACTCACAGTACAGGCTAGTATCCCGAGCCGTGAAAATCTGTACAAAGTCTGTGGTTGTTCTTTGTAAACGCTGTCAGGGCCATGCAGTGGCTGTGGTTGCCAGCGTTATTTGTGAGCTGGAAGTTTCCGTCCAAATCTTAACCAGGCATTTTCTGTGTGGCCTTCAGGCAAGCGGCAACATGCGGTCTCTGTCCCAGCATTTGCTCGAACGGGATGATCCAAGGGGCCAAGAAGCTAAACAGACAAGGAGACAGCAGAGATGGGAAGAAAGGGCAGGGGGAGCGAGAAAGGGATGGCTAAATGCAGGTACAATTACACTTAATTAGGGCTTATTTCAGCCCCCAGATTATGGAGCAGTTTTCCCACAGAGGCCTGCCTGGCACCAACGCTACTGTCCTTTCGGTGCCAGGTGAAGACAGCCCTTCCTGCTGGGGCATTTAACAGCTTTAAATAGCGGCGGTGGGGGGAGGGGGGTGTCAGCTGTTTCTAATAGGTTTAGCTGTTTGAATGTGTCATTTAAGCCCTGCAAATTTGGATGTATTATTTTTTTCAGTGATATGTTATGATGTTTTTATATTCATGTGTATTTTATAATATATTTTAAGAATTATTGTGAACTGCCCAGATTGCTTTAGCTGTTAGGAAGTATAAGAACAAAACATCTGGAGGCTACCAAGCCGGGGAAAGCTGCCATAAACACACACGCTTCCATGACCATTGTCTATCGTCAGGAATGCTGAGAGCTATAGAATGCTAAGTACTCCTATGAGTAAATTAAGTTGCACCAGTGGTGCACTGGTCAGTGGGTTCAGTCAATCCACAACTTCCATGTATTTTAAGACATAATCATCACACCAAGACTAATTGACTACACACTATTACTGTTCAATAATTCTGTGACCATTGTCACTTGCTCCAGTGGTCTATGATGCACTGCTGTCCTCAGCATTATTCATCTCCGAATCCACACCACTGGCTTCACTACCTCTGGGACTAGCAGGTAAGAGAAGCCCAGGACATAAGGAGGAATTTTACCTTTTCATACCGGGCCTCATGAACTCTGTGTCTAAGGAAGTGGATGCATTCATCCTTCTCCAGCCAGAGGTTTATATTTGGAAAGAGCCTCAGGTGGTCCTTTATTCTCCTGGTCATAAAGAAGAAGACTGGTAAAACAGGACTGGGAGCCTCAGGCAAGCAGTTCCAATCTGGCCCTTTCAAGTTTCTCCAATGGCTACATTCCTTTCCTGAGGTTCTCCACTTCCTTTCCGCAGCTACTGGTTGAAATGCCTCTCCGAGGTCTTCACGACTGTCTGTAAGACTTTTAACCATCTGGCCCTGTCCTCCACTAGAATTTGCTTCCTCCCAGAGTTTCTCTGAAACTGAATTGGGCCCTCAGGATAAGCAGGTTCCATACCTTTGTATTCCAGAGATAGGGAACTTGGCACCCTCTCAAGGTTCTCTACTACAACCCCAGTAATTCTGGATCATTGGTCATTCTGGCTGGATCTAATGGGACCTGCGGCCATAACATCTGAAGGGTTGCCCATTCTTGTACTGGTACACAAAGCACTGAGAATCCAAGACATCACTCGAAAATTTCAAAGGCAGTTTTCACAACTGTTTTTTGGCAGCGTGTTCTAGTGCAGAACTCTTTTCAATAGAAGCTTGAAAGATTTCATGCTTAAATCTCCCCTGCCATCATTTTCAGGCTTTAAAGCGTCTGATTTTGACTGGATTGTATGTACTGCTTCTTGCCCTTATTCCCAGCAGACATATTAAACAAAATTCTCTTTCTCCCTCTCTCATCCTTTTAAATATTAGAAACTGTTGACATTACTTGGCCCATCTTCTTTTGTTTCGACTCAAATATACCCAATGGTAGCCTAAAACAAAGCAGGCAGGCATTTACATTTTTCCTCAAAGCTTGATCAGCTGAGCTAATGCAGCGATTCACTCCAGCGTGCAAAGAAAAGAACAGCTTCAGTTGTTCCCTCCCCCAGCAGTTAGTTGTGCTGTAAAGTCTGAATTCCTGGGCTGCCTTCTCGAATTATTGCTGCAGGTGCGTGTGCGATGGAACTGGGTGAAAACTGGGTGCAGGGCATGTGACTGCCTTTAAAGTAAGTGAACCAGGTGAACTTTTCTGGTGAAATCACTTCACACCTGCTGGAACAATGCCAAAAGCCACCTTCTGAACATAAAACGGTCCACCCCAAGTTGAATGGCCAGCCTCAAGTCAAACATGTACATTTTCTTTATGGCGCTAGTAGTACCATGGCAGCGTAAAAAAAAAAAAAAAATCTGTTCATGATTAGTTTGCCAGGCTCGCTGGAGCAATGCAAGGTAGGACTAAGTCACCCAAGTGGAAGCTCTGGCTTATAGATGAGTTGCCTCACAGGGCCCTCTCAGTTCTTCCAGGGCATGCGCATTGTGCTCAGACGAGAAATCCACGCTATTTTCTCCCATGAAGGAGCCACACAGGTGAAGCATCACCAGCTAAGGTGATGCCTGAAGCGCCTGAAGCCATTTGGCCCACAGAAGATGGAGTGGGGAGATCATCCAGCCCCCTCCCCAAATTAGTTGCCCTCCTCTGCACTATGTGATCCTACTCACAGGACACATGTTCTTGGATGTGCTAGATGCCTATTCAAATTTCATTTCGGGAAGCACGTGCTCCAAATTTCTTCTCACTAATGCATAGGCAAGTTGCTCCATGTATTGCTTGTTCGCATAGGAGGATTTCCTCTGAGCAATGAAATCAGGTGCCCTACTTCAGAGAAGACAGATCTTGATTTAAAAGGCTGTCCCTGTTGAGTTCCAGTTTAAAGAAAAAGACCCAGGAAAAGGCAAACAGAGTTCTTGAAGTTGCCCATCAACATTTAATGTCTGGACAGCCGACTGCTCACAATCCTCCCCAGTATGCAGAGATGTATTGCATTCCTTTTTAAAGTAATTAGTTTGAATTACATCTGTACATCTAAGGTAACACGATCAGCATGATTTTTTGCAAATCTGTGTTCTCCTCTGTCCTCTTTTTTAAAAATGAAGTAGAAGTGGCCAATTTGCATTCAGACCTGGGAATTACTTGCATAGCTCATTCCCTGAGAGCAAAATGTTTCTTTCACCAGAGCTCTGTAGAGAGGTGCATGTCAGCAAGGAGTAAGTGAAAACGGCAGATGCAAAGAAATGTGACACGTGTTTTCTGAGGTGGGATCCAAGGTGGAGGAATCAGCCATCCTCTTGGTCCAGCATTGCAGGCTCACTGTAGCTTCCACTGCTGGGGCAGCCTCACCGCCATTACACCTGTGCTCTTCGGTGGCCTTTCTGCCATGCCTGGACCTCTTGTTGCAGGAAGCAGAGGTTGGATCTGTCAGGGTCTGGCCACAAGTACCTCTGACACTACACTATTTGAAACCAATGCTTGTTTAACATCATTAGAGCTTGCTGGTGCAGCAAGTTCCCCATGAAACCCACTGCACTAGCAAGTCCTGTTAACATTGTGCAAGGATCAGTTTACACTAGTGCAAACTACCTTCCACAAGAGGAAGGGCCCTTTCATGAGAGAAAGGGCTCTGCCCATGGAAGGTCCTTCTGCCTCTCCCTTCACACGCACACAGCAGCTCATTCCCATTGAGCAGGGTCTCCTGACCACCTGCATAGCATTTTCAGGGGGCTGGAGGGGCTGCTCTGGGAAGCAGGAGATGGGGGCATCCCAGGTCAACCAATGATCCAACATAAATCTGGATCCAGCCCGCAGTCAACCACTTTTGGATCCCTCCTGCTGTTGGGCAGGAGAACAAGGGTCTCCTCTCCATGACTTGCTTTGCTTACGATGTAGATTTATGCTATCCCACCTGATGCTTTTACAGGAGACTAGCTTGTGTCTGAACAGTATCTTTAGAGCAGGTGGTTGCAGCTTAATAAAGAGGAAAACTTCCTACTCTGCTATTGATCAATCGCATATTTCTGACTTTGATATGAGTGAGTGAGGGAAATCGAAGGAATAAATAATAATTGATACTATCTAATTGAGCCGGGCATGAGCATGAGTGTGTGACAGTAAGGTGCATACGGCTGGAAATTCACATCAGGACTAGGATTTCCAATTAACCTCTGTTCAACTGGTTGTTGTTGTTGTTTTATTTCCATAACTTTGGAAAGGCTTTGAGTTAGGCAGGGTAATTAATAGATACAAACTGATAGCCTTGACCTATCTTCCCCCCCCCCCCCTTTTTACTCCCACACATAGTATTGTTTCATAAACATTTGGTATACTAAGACACATTTAAAGCTGACACACATCTTCTGAGCAGGCTTTGATCTCCCTTCATTTCAAGGAAGAGAACTGGAGTATGTGACAGAGGAAATGCACGCAGTGAACCCACTGTTGGGGTCAACGCACAGAACCCATTTATATTCAACTGTGCTGACTTTTCCTATCAGCCCAAACCAAATCTGCCTACGATAAGGTCATGCCGGCGCTCCCGACGAGATGGCTTAGGATGCTGTAATTAATTGAGATCCAGGCCCAAGGCGGAGGGCTCAGATGATCGCTCTGCCACACACACCATCGGGGCTGTCACACCAGGGTGGCTAGCCCAGTGCAGGAATGGCAGGAATCCTGGGCAGGATTTAGCACGTGCTGAACGTGCACAGATGCCTTTCCCTGAGTATGGGAAGCCCACAGCATGCACACGCAACATGCACTTCTTTCTTTCAGATGAGTGTGTGAACACTTTTATTATTATTATTATTATTATTCGAACATTTCTATGCCGCCCCTTGCCGAAGCCTCGGGGTGGCTTACAACACAATAAAATACAATACAATACAAAAATAACAATATAAAATTAAAATTAATAATATAAAATAAATAAAAAATATAAACGATATAAAGAAGTTATAAAAGAAAAGAAAAGAAAAGAAAAGAAAAGAAAAGAAAAGAAAAGAAGTCGCCCTGGCCAGATAAATAAGTAAATATTGTTAACAATTAAAATGACGTTTAAATAAAAAGGTCTTCACCTGGCGCCGAAAAACAAATAACGACGGCGCCAGGCGGACCTCTCTGGGGAGCGCATTCCATAGATTGGGCGCCACCGCAGAGAAAGCCCTCCTCCGAGTACCTACCCTCCTAATTTCTTTCACGGAGGGTTCCCGGAGAAGGGCCTCTCCCGCTGATCTCAAGGGGCGGTCAGGCATATATGGATGTAAGCGCTCCTTCAGGTAACCAAATTGAGCTCCCCAAACAGTTTGGCGCAGACCATACCTAAAGCTGCAAATAAGCCGTTTGATGCATGCCATCCATAGACTGCTCTGTGGTGGGACTCTGCAGTTGTTTTATCAAAAACAAACAACATTACCTAGTGTTCAGAGTGCCAATTTAGCTTTAAAAGCCCTGGCTTTCCCCCACATGGGATAAGGCTGATTTCTACCTCAATTCAGTTTGAAAAGGCTAGGCATAAGTGCAAAAAGTCTGAGACCTGATATAGGCATATTTCTTCTCTTAAGAATCAGATAGGCTGCACAATCATCACTTTGGGAGTTTTGCATTCAATTCACTCCACAAATGCACCAGTTGTGCCTATTCCTAGAAATGCCACAATTGGCACACTCTTTATTTACATCTTGTTGGACTACTACCACCCCCCCTCAAACTGGTCTGTCCAGGTGTTTGGGACAACAGGTCCCAGAATCCCTGACAATTGACCATGTCAATGCTGGGGCTGATGGGAGTTGAAGCCCAAAATGACTGGAGGGCTCCAGATTAGGGAAAGCTAGATTATGGTAACATGCTGTATGCAGGGCTCTTTGTTTATTCTGGCACCAGGCCAAAAACTTTTAATTTACCCAGTTTTTTACATTGTTAGTCTTAATCTATTTTTCATCCTCTGTATTTTAAATTAAGTACTGTTCACCTGGTTCCAATGTTTCTTAATTTTTTGTGCACACTGTCTTGCATTTTTTTGAAAATATAAGATGGTAGAGAAATGTTATCAATCAATCAATCAATAGGACTGCCTTTGAAGGATGTACCAAAACTTTGTAGGTCCGCAATGCTGTGACCAGGCTGCTGACTCCCATGTTACCACAGCTTCACTGGCTGCCAATTCATTTCAAGGCAAAATTCAAAGCAGGGCTTTTGACCTACAAAGCCTTATAAGACTTGGGGGTAGGCCACCTGAAAGACCTCATTCTTCCATTCTTCCTTGGTTTCAAGATCCTTGAAATAAACCATTCCTTTGTTCCAGCAACATATTAAAGTGCCTTTGGGAGAAACCCTGGAGGACCCTCTTGGTGGCTACTCCAGAGTTCTGGAATTAATTGGCAAGGGCGGGCTGGCTAACTCCTTTTGCAGAGGCAGGGTTACAGAAGGCCCTGTATGGCTGAAGCTCCATGCCTTTCATTTGCAGCCCCAAAGCACAGAGAGACCATCTGGCCCGACACCCTGCTGAAACAAGGAACAGAGGCCCCGATGATCTCTGCTGCTGCTGATCCCTGTGGATTGGCTGGCTTTTTACCCACGTGTGCTTCACCTCCTCCCGCCCCACAAATCTCTCTGCCTGCTCAAAAGTGCCCCCCCCCCGCCACGTATCCCCTCTTTAATCAGTGGGGGTGTCCTTAGAAGACAAGCTCCTTTAAAGACGCACAGAGACTTTAGATCCTATGTGAATTAACATGCGCAAATCGGCCACCCGTGGGCCTGAGCCCTGGATGGTTTTGGCACCCAGCACCACCCCTGCCTGTGTGTGTTGACCTGACAGCAGGCAAAGCCATTTTCACCCAGGTGGGGCTTCGACCTACAAGCTGACCTGTAAATATGTTGTGACTGGTTTCAGCTGGTTCTTTCTGCAGAATTAATTGACATTCCAGCAGCCTTGTTGCGATGTGGGTTTTAAGACATTGTGTCAGTGCTTTTTTATTGAATTTGATCGTATTTGATTCGATGGCTTTTCTGCCATTCCTGTCAGCTGCGCTGAGCATCCTTTGGAAGGAAGGTGAGATCACATCTAACAAAGAAATGCCTCCATTTCTTTTCAAAAGAAGAAGTCCATCTCTTTGGATGGCCCATTTACAAGAGGGGGATTCTTTGCACTTTGCTAGTCTGAAGGAGTTATGTATGTGCACCTAGCTTAATAAGGGTTCTTTCTGTCAGATATATTTAATAGCCCTCAGGAATTCTTTCATTTATGCTGCATCGGGTTTCACAACACTGCTTTCTCATTCTGGGCACCCCTTGCTGATGGACAGATGTCATGCTTGCCCTTCCTGAGGTGCTGAGATTGGTGTGTGCATACTGGAGATGGCTCTGTTTGATTTGCTACATTGCAGTGAAGCCGTCCGAGCATCAACACAAGTTGCATCATTAATTTTCACCTTTGATGAACTACTATTCCAACGGCTTAATCCTGACATTCAGCGTTCCCCCAATCTCCCAAGTCTCATTTGGCACCATCCATGGTAGCTTAACGGCTCAACTGCTGACTGATAGGTTTCTGATATTGTCCTGCATCGCTCTGACTAATTATGCCCAGGCTGCTCATCATTCTAGATACTGTTTATGCTAGGAATTTTCTACAGCATGTCTCGGGGGCAATCGGCTTGTAGTAGTGAGTTGGGAATTCTCTGCAGCCGGCTTTCTTTCCTTTTCTTTAAACAAACAAACCTTCATTATTTCTCCATGTCTCTCTTGAACTTAGGCAGTTTGCCGATTTGTCCATCTCAATCAGGATCACCCGTTTCAACCTTCTCGAACATGGCAGTGTGTAGATGTGCTGGGCCACAGCTTCCATTATCCATGCTGGCAGGAGGCAATGGGTATGACAGTCTGGTGCTTTGGGGAAGGCAGGTCTACTCTGATGGTGGAGTAGCTCCCCAGGGTGCTCTGCACAAGCTATCGTTTCCCCTGCCTGCTACCTGATCCTCCTACCTGGAACCACCAGAGATTGAATCAGGGACATTCTGCATGCAAAGCACGTGGTCAAACTGTGTCTTCAGTAAACCTACAGAACGGCTGGGTTCAGACAACACAATATCCCACACTGAGAAGTTGAGTACGGATTGAGTGAGGGTTGTCATTGCACTATGAGTTGTTGCTGAGATGTGGGTTATTGTGTTGTCTGTACCCAGCTGCACTAAAAAAAACCATGGCTTGTTAACCATGAACAACCCATGGTTTGTTGCTGGGTTGTGAAGTGTGAGTTGTTCACCATGATTTGTTATTTCAGCTGAAGTCAGCTGCACAATAATCCCCATTTCGACAACAATCTACAGTTCACGGACAACCTGCACTCAACCTCTGTGAATTATCATGTGGTCTAAACTTAGTTATTGCCTTTCTTTCCTGAGTCACCCACCACATCTCACTATTTTATAATTTTTCAAGCATGCCTTATGTTCTTAGGCTTCCTGATGTGGCTGTCTGGAAGGGAGAGTAAAAAGTCATTAGGGCTAGGGCTGTGTGGGGAGAGAGCATGAGAAAGCCCATAAACAATGTCTCATTTATAATAACCCACTGGCATATTTTACCCAGTTTTAAGAAATATTCCATTCTCCCTTTTTATATGTATGCATGCATTTATTATATTTCTAGCCTGCCAGCCTTTTTCCCCTCCTACAAGGAGCCCAAGCTGGCTTACATGGGCCTCCTGCTCTCCATTTTATCCTCACAACCCTGTGAGGTGGATTATGCTGAGTCGGTGATGGGCCCAAAGACAGGCCCTTTGTCATCACACCGTTCATGGATTTACCACATTTCAGTCTCAGTTCTCCAGCTGGATTATAGCACGCTGGTGACCCTGCGTCAGTTGCTATCTTATGACTCAACCTCCTGGGTTACTATGAAGATTAAGCAGCTGGAAAGTATGAAAGAAAGAAATCTGATTGTTACAACCACTTGTCAAAACAAAAACCATACCCAAACATACTCACACTCAGTAGGGCCAAACTGTGGGCACAAACCTAGATCAGTTACAAACTCTGTGAACAGATAAAATGGATAAAACACTAAAATGTGTCTAAAATGCTATTTGGCCAGATGTCCAACAGAATTATTGGATAGAATGTTCTTTCTGATTAAAAAAAATAACATAGTGAAAGTGGCCATTTGGTACTTTCTGAACCTAAGGCATTTTCTATAATCTGACCCAATTATCTCTTTATAGCATCCTAGAAAGGGCAGCATAGAACATAATGTGTTAACTGCTCCACTTGTCCCTGGCCACAGGGACAAAGGCACTGTTCCCGGGGATTTCTGAATAGCTCCCCCAAGAGATGCCGAAGGCGTGATTTGAAACCTAGGCCGGTAAATGCCCTTCCTAATGGAGCACTATTGAAAGCTCCTAAGCATGGTGAACTTATGGTTACTCTTATGATTATTTATTCATTCCATTGTTATACCTTCCTACAGCCAAAGCTCTCCAGGTGGTTTACACAGTCCATAAAAACAAATGATAAAATACAATAAAAATCTCATAAAATCAGAGGAAAACATAAAAGTTTAAAACAGCTAAAAACAGATGATAAAAACAGATGATAGAAAAGAAAAACAAAAGAATGACTCTGCAAAACACCTGGTGATTCCCTTTGAGAAAAAAATATATGTATTTTTCTTCAAAAAGGAGTAACACAAAGGGAATTTTTAAATTGGACTAAGGAAGTATCTCGTTTGGCATCCTTCACAAGAAGATGGGCTCAAATGTTGTTTAAATCCCAATACTTTATTCATTTAAAGGAAGAAGAGAGTAATTTTGTAAAATATGGGACTGCATAGCTGCCCACTGTTTTCCCCCCCAAGGATACGAATAGCTAGATTTAACTAGGTGGTCTTCTGGCAAACTGTCAAGTTTCTTGAAATATTTGAGCGATGCCAGATGGGCCTTGCTGTAATTGAGGGCAAGCCTACCTCCATCCTTAGCTGGGCAGCAGGAATGCCTTGGAGAAGAACCAGAATTTTCCTTAGACATTTATTCTGGGTCACTTCCAACTGGGCAAGCACCTTCTCATTTCAGCCCCAGTCTTCAATCCTGTATAGAACTTGTGTAATAACTTTCCCCCGCAAGATTTTAAGTGCAGGGGCTATGAGTTGGCTCTCCTGAAAAATAGCATACATACATACATACATACATACATACATAACCTCCCGCAGTCTTTGAGCAGTTAGAAGAGCGGCATAATATGTAACTTCCAGGACATGGATTGCTGGAATAACCAGCAGTAAGCACATATTGTTTAAAAATGGGCGTTTTTCTATAGATTGGGCATTAATTGCCCGCCTGTGTTTGACTCTACCATCACCAAAGTTTTGGGTTTTATCATTACCAGACCCCAGCACTTCATTTTGCAGTATCGTGCCAGAGCAAGAGAAAGCCAAATACTGTACACTGAGCTCCTTGGAGGAAGCATGATATAAAATGTTAATGATAATCATACTTCTCCTATAGCCTTTGCAGCACTCCTTTTAATAGCAAATTCAAAGGATGAGTGCCAACGGCAATGCCGGCAAGATGTGGCTGCTGCGAAATAATAGGGAAGTACCAACATGCTTGAGAAAACCCTGAGATCTGCAAAAATACAAATCTGATCTTTTGAAAAGGAAACCCAAAATAATCCAGAACTCTGGCTGTGTGCAGTACACTAGAATGTAGAGTGACCTGAAGGAAATAAAATGAGCACAGGGAAAGCCTTACTTGGAAGGAATGGCTGTGTGGAGCCTTGAAAGAGAGCGAGGATATGCTGCAACATTTTGTTGTGAGCATCACTTGCGTTTTTTTTTTTTTTAATTATCAGGCTGGTTCCCTTCCTTCAGCTGTCTAGACTCAGGCCATCTACTATTTAAATATCCCTGGAAAATGGGCACTGCTCTCCTTTTCTGTCTTTATTTGTTTTAAATAAGAGGGCAGCTTATTATGAACCACACAAATGTTAAAGATATTCAGAGCAGGCGGCAAGATGGACATAATGTTCTCGTTGGATAATTTTTAGAATACTTTGCATAATCATCATAATCATCTCTACAGCACTTTAGAGTGCTCAAAGGGCATTGCAAGCATTATCTCAGCAGCCCTTACAGCAACTCTGTAATGCTGATCCCTGTTATTGCCGAGATCACGGTGGGGAGAAAGATGCACATCCCTGCAGCCGAAGACAGAGATGGGCTGCCAGGGGCCCTCCAGATGTTAAACATGATCTTCCAGAACCGATAACCATTTGGACGTGCTCGTTGGGGCTGATAGGAGCTGGAATCCCACAACCTCTTGCATACCTTGGCAGTCGGTAAATGTTGCCTCAGGCCTGAGGGCCAGATCCAGGCTGCTTGGGGTCCCAGTGAAGGCCTTTAGAGGTACTTTAGAGAGTGAAGGCCAGTGAAGGCCTTTAGAGAGTTACTGCCTCCCCTCAGCCCCACTGCCTTTCTCCCAACCACAGACTGAGTGCGGTTTCCTGGCTTTCGCGCACTCCCCCCACCTTTCTAAAAGGCCGAAATGCTTTTAAGGTTTAGGGGTTAGCAGTAAGAACTGTAAGCTACAACATCCTGTTTTCAATTTTTTTGTATTGTTGTATTCTGCTTTTGGCCTGGGACAGAACTGGAGAAGGTCATCACTGGAACATGGTAGAGCTTCGCCTACCTCAAATTGGGCCCCTGCTTTAAGGGATGCCACTTGCAACGCATCAGCCTTTCTCCCCTACTAAAAGAAGCATACGGATATGCATAACATTTGCAAAGATGCGCATTTAAATAAAAATGCAGTTTACCTTGGTGGAGAAGGCTGTGACCAGGCAATGTGATCAGGCAACTGTGTGCTTACAAGTCTAACCCCTGTGTTAACTGATGGCCAGTCCAAAGGTCCCTTTAAGGCTTAAAGTTTAAGCTCTCCCTACTGATGGTTCTCCATCTTTAGAATCTTCGAACAGAGGACTGTTCTTGGGAAAGTGAGATGTACAGCCACCCGGGCCACCTCGCGCTGCATGGCTCCCATCTGTAGTTTCACTGAGTACATTGGACGATGGCTCTTAAACGTCAAGACAGAAAGGCCCAGCCCTTCCCTTCAGGTTCTTCATTTCTAAGAGCTAGAAGGTAGATAACATGTGCACACTAGTCAGGTAGCTCAAGGTTATCATGCACACTCTGGATTCAGGAGCCTTTTGAAAAAGGGGAATGGAGCGTGGATTAACCTGTTCCCTGCCAGCCCCACTCAGACTTTTGAGAAGCGTTCTGCCAGCAGCTAAGTCTGGCTGAAGCCCCATTCCTACGCATGCAGGACTCCCCACACACTGAGGCAGGAGTTTCTGAAATAAGATGCACATACCTCCTTTGCACAGATAATGACAACAGCCAATCCTTTGCTTAAAAAATGAAATGAAGAACACCTTTGCCTAAATTATTAACAGAGCATTCCGTTTTCTGAAATGGGCATTTAATCAGCATCGAAAGTCTATTTCTTAAATGTAGGCAAAGGCAGTGTTTCAGATTTCATAAGCCAGACTGAACCTCTGCTTAATGCTACAGGCAGAGTCAATAAATGATGTATTTTCTTCATTCATGAATAATGCTGAGAAAGTATTTTATTCCGATGTAAGGCAGGCCCATTTCTGATACTATGAATCAAATGTTGTTTTATTTATTTATTATAGGTATATCCTGCTTTTCCTCCAAGGAACTCAAGGTGATGTTGTCATGTTTTCCAATTTTATCATCACAACAACCCTATCAGGTAGGCTAGGCTAAGGGATAGACATGCTAGATCTTAGGTATATGTAACAATGAAAGCTTCCAGACAGAGTCATAGCTCTAACACTGCAGTAGCGCAATTTTTTTTTCTTAATGGATTTTCTGCAAGAAGAATAGAGATGGGAGATGTGGGAAACCATAATAGAAGATTACAAAAGGACGACAACATTTGGACTCCCTGTAAAATTATGTGCATAATCTTAAAGGAAATCAACCCTGACTGTTCTTTAGAAAGATCCTGAAGATGAAACTCAAATACTTTGGCCACCTAATGAGAAGGAAGGCCTCAATGGAGAAGAGCCTAATGCTGGGAACAATAGATGGCAAAAGAAAAAGGGGAAGGCAGAGGATGAGGTGGCTAGATGGAGTCACTGAGGCAGTTGGTGTGAGCTTGAGTGGACTCCAGGGGATAGTGGAAGACAGGAAGGCCTGGAGGAATGTTGTCCATGGGGTCGTAATGGGTCGGGCACGACTTAGCGACTAAACGCACCATAAACGCCTAACATCTTCCCCATCACCACATGCCCCTTTGTGATTGTCTTATTGAGACACCTTGACTTGCCAAATATTTTCTGAGGTGAAATGTGGTAATGATAAAGTGATGTGCAGAAACACATCTAAAAACGTCTGCATAGACCTAGGACCTTGATACTTGACGGAGCAACTTTCTGAGTATGCACATATCCACATACTACAATCAATAGCTGTTGCCAAGGGCTTTCTGAGGGAGGTTCAGAGGATATCAGTGAGAGGGCCTTCTCGGGAGAGGTCCCCCAACTGTGAAATGTTCTCCCCAGCGATGGCCATCTTTTCAGTGCCAAGTTAAAACTTTCCTCTATTTCCAGACATCTGATGGTGTGTAATGGGGCTTGTTAGTGTTTTAATCAGGACCTGGTAGTTTTACTGATAACTGTTTTTAACTTGTTTTCACAATTTTACATTTTTTTGGATGTGGAAGTGTTTGCTTATGTTTGATCATATTGTGAAATGCACACAGCACTTTGGTTATTGGACAGAACAGAAATGTATTAAGTGAAAGTCTACAGATGTTCTCCTTGAACCATCAAGCTTGCTTCAAAGTGGTCTTTCAATGGAAACTTGAACATTCCCACATCTTCAAGGGGTCAAATGATATGCCACTTGTGTCTGCTGATCAGGAGAGAGGGGAAGAGATCCTAATATTTCAGTTAGGGTTGTTCAAAAAGTGTCCCCTACATTTGGTTTACCATTCTCATTCAGTTTGGAAGAAGAGCAGTCGTGTAACAAATTCAAAGGCGAAGTAAATTTCAGAGAAATTATCATTGGTTGGGTTTGGGGGAGCTTTGTGCTTACTGTACTCATGATGTGGCTGAGGGTGATGTGTAGGTGTCCTGTCTTTCAGTGTGCAATCATCTCTCTGGCAGCCTGTAGCTTCCTTGGCTTCCCGCACTCCAGTGAAAGCCCAGGGGAGGTAATTCCTCCTCCCACAGGAGCTTTTCAGCTCCAGAAGCACAGGCAGCCTGGGAGGTCACCAAGCAACAGGAGTTGTGTAAGAGAAAGCACACACAGCACCCTTGGCTCCCTTGCAGCAATTAAGCAAGCTCAAAAACACCAGCAGCTTGTATTCCAGATAAGATACAAAATGCCCCGAGACCTGGAAGCCTCTTCAGTGCCTGGAGCATGCAGTTACCTCTGACTTCACAAGAGAAAGCTTCACTAGAATGCGGGGACTGGCGACAAGGAAGCTGAAAAGAGGAGTCAAGAGCGTTAAATCCCTTCAAAATACTTGGAGATGGCTGAAAGCCGTAATAATAATAGAAGCTCTGATAGTACATATACCACAAGCTGGGGAAAGTAGCATGAAGTCCAGGAGGCCACCAGCATCGTTAACAAGAGGTCTTTGAGGAAGCTATTAGAGAGAAGTCTTACTTCAGCAAATGGAAACCTTGTCCAAATGAGGAAGACAACAGGGAGCACAAGCTTGCACAACGGAGATACAAGATGATGATAAGCAAAGCAAAACCCCAATTTGAGGAGGGTATTGCTAACAATAAGGTCAACCATAAAGAATTATTTAAATGTATCAGAAGCAAGAAACCAGCTAGAGAGGCAGTTGGACTACTGGATGATAATGGATTTAAAGGAGTACTGAAGGAGGATAAGGAGATTGTAGAGAAGCTGAATGAATTCTTTTCTTTTCTCTTCACGGCAGAGGGCACAGGACAAATACTTGATCCTGGATTTATGGATTCAGGAAGCATGCCTGAGGAATTAAGGCAGACAGCAGCCATAAAAGATGAAATTCTCAACTTTACTGACAACGTTAATGAATCTGACCCAGATGGTATGCATCCTAGAATTCTTGAAGTGCTCAAGTATGAAATTGCTGACCTTCCTACTCAAATATGTCATGTGTCCTTAAAATCAGCCCCTCTGCCAGAGGACTGAAGAATAGCCAATGTAACACCATTTTTTTGAAAAGGGATCCAGGGAGGACCTGGAAATCACAGGCTGCTTAGCTTAACATCTTTTCCAGGTAAATTGGCTGAAAGCATGATTAAAGATAGAATCAATATGTACATAGAAGGAAAAGCCTTGCTGAAAAAGACTTTCAGCAAGTATGGCTTTCACAAAGGTAAGCCCTGTCTCACTACCTGTTAGAGTTCACTGAGAGTGTTAGTAAGCAAGTGGACTGGTAGTCCAGTAGACATCGTTTACTCAGACGTCCAAAAGGTTTTTGACAAAGATCCTCATCAAAGATTCTTGAGCTTTTCAACCTATTCATAAATGATCAGGAATTCAGAGTGAATAGATCAGTGGCCAGGTTTGCTGATGATGCTGAACTACTCAAGGTAGTTAAAGCCAAAAGGTATTGTGACAAGCTCCAAAGAGATCTCTCCAAACTGGGAAAATGGGCGTCAAAATGGCAAATGTCATTCAATATAAGCAAAGTAAATCACGATGAGGTAAAAATTCCAACATCAGGTATAGGCTGATGGGATCTGAGCTTGCAGTGACTGATGAACGAAGCGATCCTGGAGCAGGTGTGTGGATGACTTGATGAAAAAGTTGTCCCAGTGTGAAGTTGCTGTGAAAGAGGCAAACTCCATATTAGGCATAATTAAGAAACTGAAAATAAAACTGCCAAGATCCTACTCCCCTTTGGTGTCACAATACTTAGAGTATTGTGTACAGTTCTGGTTGCCTCACCTGAAAAGAAAAATCATTGAGTTGGAAAAGGTGCAGAGAAGGGCATCTAAAATGATGAAGGGGTTGGAGCTCCTCCCCTGTGAAGAACGAAGAAAAAGGATTATTTAGCTTAGAAAAAATGGCAAGTAAGATGAGAAATGATAAAGGTATTCAAAATTATGTATGGTTTGAGAAATTCCCGTAATACTATAATCGAATCTCCCATGAAGCTGATTCATGGGAGATTCGGGATAAATAAAAGGAAGTTCATTTTCACAGTGTATAGACTATGGGATTCACTGCCACAGGAAGTCATGACGGCCACCACTTTGGATGACTTTAAGATGGGATTTCATGGAGGAGAAAGCTATCAATGGCTACTAGTCTTGATGGCTATGTGCTATCACTGGTACACCAGTTGCTGTAGGGCCTGGTCAAGAGGAAATTGTTGTACCCATCCAGCTTGAAGGATCCTGTGAACAGCTGGTTTGCCACCATGTGAATGTTAGACTAGACATTGGTTTGATCCAGCATGGTTCTCCTTGTATTCTTAAGTTCTACAGCTCCTGACACTAGTGAGCAAAATGGATGGAGAATTTTTCCTGCTCCTGGAGAAATCAGATGAAATTGTTCCTCCAATTTCTCTGCCCACAGATGGGGTAGAGAGTTTTGGGAGGCTCTTTGCACGCAACTGTAACTTAAACCCTTTCCAGTTCTTCAACATAATCTTATCCTCAAAACACCTTCTAGCAAAGAAATGTCTTTTCAGGTAAGGCTCTGGAGAATCTCCAGAGGAAAGAAGAATGTCCATGAACAAGCAACAGCTGCAGAAAATGTCTTTGCCTGCTATTTGTTCCTTTCATTAATTCAGCTCATCCATTCACAAATTTTGTTTAACATCCACTACAATTGAAATCAATGTACGTTTCCTGAACTAACAGGCAGATATGATGACCATCCCACTAAGGTATATAGGTTGAACAGATTGTGGGTTGCCATCCTTATTTCCAGTGGGTTGGATCCAGGCCTCACCTTACTTAGAAAGGTCCACTGAAATCAAAGGGTCATAAGGACCTTAATGGATCTTCCCCAAGCATGGATGTAGTTAGTCCTGGGTCAGTGGAAGGTCTGTCCTGAATTTATGCTTGAGGGCTCTGAATTTATTGGGGCAAATTGGGAAGTTTTCCTCTCAGCTTTATGAGATTTTTACCCTGCTTTTTTCCTTTTGGGGTACTCAAGGCAGTTTACATAATTCTCCTCTTCTCAACCTTATCCTCACATCAGCAATCTGTGAGATAGGTGGAGCTGAAAGTCTGTGACTGGTCCAAAGTGACACAGTTGGCTCCATGGCTGAGCAGGGACTAGTACCCAGGTCACCTGAGTCCCTGTCCATGCTCTTAACCACTACACCTCACTGGCTCTCATTGCCATGCCAGGGGCAATTTCCAAGGTGGTTTGCAACTGGGGAAGGAAGGATTCTCACCACAGTTTCTATTTACTGGTGTACTGGAGTCAGGACTCTTAGGGACAATGCACCAGCCCATTTTTCCTCCTCCTCCTCCTTCTCCTCCTCGGCACACTGATGTCATCTGCAACTCCTCAGAATTCCATTCCTTCTGAGCTTAGCTGTGATTTTCACAGTAGCTGGGGTGAAGGTGGGGGGAAATGAATTTTAATGGCAACAATATATTGTCCCTTGTAATGCACAGTATTTTGGGGTAGTCTGGCCTTGAACAGGCAATTAAGATGAATTAGCTTCCCCAAAGACCTGCTCCTGATGGAATGAAAACTGCTAGAACTGGTTTGTTGATAAGGATCAGCCCAGCTGCCTGCATTTTTGGCCTCGCTTTGGGGGTGTGGCTATGGGAACTATCCTGGTGACTGTTCTGTGCTTGAACTTCAAAACCTGCCAATACAGCACTGTTTCCACACACTGCCAAACCTGTCTCCTGCCACAGTTTTTCCCTGCAAGGTGCTTAAGCTGAAAATATTTTGTTGGGCTGGGATGCAAATCTGGGCTGGGGTGCAAAGAAGCTGAATAATCCATTCAATTTAATGTTATTTAAATGAGAAATTAATAACCTGGATTTGGCACCTATGAAATTTAAATAAATCCAAAAAATCATTTCCGAATTTGGATATATAGATACAAATTAGCAAACCTAGATTTTATACAGCTTCTTATCCTGGATTAGCTTTCTAGTACTTCATTTTTAGACTCACAAACTATGAAAGAATCACCACCAACAACAACAGTAAGATAGTTATATATACCAATAGTGATCTTACAACTTGAATCAAGTTAGGAATTAATATTAAAAAACAAAACAGAATCCAGATCTTTGTGTAGCCAAAATACTGCCACCAGACTCAGAAGAACTCCAGATTTAGCAGAGACAGGAAAATACTTAAGCAAAAACCTGCAAGCAGATCAAGCAGATCACGTGTGTGCGCGCGTGTACACCTAAAACAGCCCAGTGAGCAGTGGCTATTCTCCTTGGACACAGAATGCAGACTGACTTGGGAAAATATGAAACCAGTGGCAGGGATATGGAAATGGGCATGACTGGAAAATGAGCTGGAATTTTAAGCTGGAGCATTTTACACTGCAACATTTTGTTGCAGGGCCACACTTGTTAAGTTGACATCACAGCAACAAAAGGAAAAAAGGCAAAGGAAGCATATGATAAGGGAACAGAAATGGTTCCAAATATTGTTGTGCACTTTGCAAACAGATATATGGCAGATGCTTATGATCAGGCTACACTGTACATTGAAGCCCTGATAATCAGAATGCTGAATGCATGGCTAGAAAGGAAGGAAATGATTTTCCATCATGACTAATAGCACAATTCTCCTGGAGACATTTCGTGATTCCCTGCCACCAACCAGCACAAACAGCACATGTCCTTATAGCTCCATAATTGATTAGCCATACACTCATCATGATAGCTATTTCCCATTACTTCATTATCAAAATGAATATTTCATTCACCATAATTTACTTTAGGACTTGTTGTCCTTAGACTTAGGAGGCCTTGGTTAAAAACTTAGGCCTGCTGTAGGGAGTCCTGAATTCAAATTCCTACTCACTGGCTTCACAGTTTGAGGGGCCCTCGGGCAATGCGCCCACTTCAATGAACCCTGCTTGCCTTCCTTGCTCTAGTCTCTTGGTCTGCCTTCCTAGGACAAAGGAAGCTGCCTTAGACTGGATCAGGCCTTTGGTCCTTCTGGCTCAGTCATGTCAAAAAAACTGCCGGCAGCTCTGCAGGGTTTCAGACAGGAATTTTTGCTACCCTGCCTGGAGGTGCCAGGGATGAAAGCTGGGATTTCTGTCATGGAGCAACAGCCTGCTTTCTGGCCCAATTTCAGGAGCAGCCTAGGAGAGGGTGACTCAACTAACTTCCATATTCATCTGACCTCCTCCATGGACCTGTTCCTGTCAGTTTGCTCAGAGCAGGCAGGCAGAAAAGGAGAAGGAAGTGGCAGGCCAGAAGCCATGGGGTGGTAGTTGTGGACGGGCTTCAGCGAATGCCCAATGATACAATCCTGGGATGCTGTCCATGGGGTTGTGGCCCTGAGGTGCTGGAGGTAGTGTCTGTGGCAGGGACAATGATAACCTTCCCCCATGGCACAGTTGTATGGGGGTTGTTACACTCCTTGAGTTTGCCTCACCCCTTGATCTGCTTGCAGGCCCAAGATGGAAACTGTTGAGAGAGACAACAAACACTGCAAGATCACTTCAGGGGCTCCTCCTGACTGACTTTGGCCCATGCACCAACACTTAGTTATGGCTGGTGTGTGGAGAGATTGCAAGTATGTGGAGAAATGTAGCCTGGAAGGGTACTTTTGTGCCTTACTTTAGGATGGGTTTGGGCACGGGCCTGGAGCTTACATGCGTCCAAAGAATGATACTTCCATTTGTAACTGAAGCTCTGTGTCAAGGGCCTCTCAAAATTCTCCACCCTCCTTGTAGGCAGAGAAATTCAGGGGGCTTTTTCACCAATTTTTTCCAGGGGGAAGAGAAAATCTCCAACAGTTTCTCCAAGGTGAGGTGCATCATTAGCAGTGGTTGTAGGAAGTGTCTCTTTCTGGTTTTTGCTTGCATTGGAAGTGCAAGTGGCAGCAACAGCGAATGTGTTGGCAGCTGTCCTCTGTTTTGCAGCATTCACAATACCCTGCAGCTGGCATTGCTCCAGGCTATTTTGTTTGTGTATGCATCCAGGAAGTGACCCACAAGAATTGGGGAAAAATTGGTAAAATTCTGTACAGTGGCCTAATTTTAGTGGTAGTGGAGGAGGGGTGCAAGAAGATTTCATAAACTTTCTGAGTATAATGTTTTCTGAAAAATGTTGGTCCAGTTTGAGTTGTTGTACTAAAAAGTTTAGCATTTTCTCCAGGTCCTTCCAAATTGTAAAATCCTGAGGGTTGGTTGTGGATTCATCTTGTATTCATCTTGAAGATATTTATTTTGGTTGTGGATTCATCTTGAAGATATTTATTTATTGCATTTTTATACCACCCACTAGCAGAAACTCTCAAGGTGGTTCCCAACAATTATACTATCACTTCTTCCCTGAAAGCCATCTAAGTGAGGGTGACACAAGATAGTGATGTGTCCTGCTCCAGGGAAAATGTGGAACAACTGTCTCCCCCAAATTCTGTCAGTCAATTGCCCTAAAGTGTTCCTCCCCATGAAAAAAGCTTCTATTGGTAATAGTAGTACTACTAATAATAATAATAATAGGCCTTATTTATTTAAGGCATTTCTATACCATTGGATTAACACAATGCTCTCAGAACAGTGTACAGAATATATTTTAAAAATATACAAGTAATCCATCAATTAAAAACAGATTTTAAACAAACTCACCTATCATAGAGCATCCTGCCAATAAAATTTGACAGGCGTATAATTGGACAAAAACAAGACAATGCATAATACAGCTATTCCACATGTACCAAAAACATGTAAAAGCCAATATAAAACCAAATAACATGTTCAACAGTTAAAATGCCAAGAAAATAAAATGTTTTGACCTAGGGCTGAAATATATATAACACTGGTGCCAGGCATGTTTCCCTGATCTGATCCCACAGCTGGGGCGTCACAGCTGAGAAGGCCCTTCCCCTTGTAGCCACCCTATTTACCTCCTTCATGGGTGGTTCATGGAGAAGGACCACTGTAGATTATCCGGATAAGTGTACATGAGAGAAGACTCTTCTTTAGATATCCAGGCCCAAAGCAGTTCAGGGCTTTATATGTTAGTGTAAGCACTTTGGAGCAGGCCCAGTCTTCAGTTGGTAACCAGTGCAGGCAGTATAGCACCAGGCCAATATAGTCACTTCTACTTGTCCCTGTCAGCTGATGCACTGCCCTATTCTGTACCAAGTGAAGTTTCCAGACCGTTTTTCAAGAGCAGCCCCATAGTAGTGTGCATTACAGTAGTCTAAATATGAGGTTACCAGAGCATGGATTACCATGCTAGGTTCTACCTGTTCAGATAGGGATGCAGTTGGTAAATCAACCGAAGTTGATGGAAGGTGCTCCTGGCTACAGATGCTGCCTGAGATTCCAGGGATAATTCTGGATCCAGCAATATTCCCAGGCCCCACACTCTGTTCTTTTGGGGGAGTGCAACCCTGTCCAGGATCAGGGTTCCCCTCTAGCAACAGCACATCCGTCTTGTCTGGATTAAACTTCAATTTATTAGCCCACATCCATTCCATTGCTGTACACAGGCACCAGTTTTTTGGATGCCTCACCTGGACCAGATTTAAATGAGAGGAAGAGCTGAGTGACATTCATATACTGATAATACTTCAATCCAAACATTTGGATGACTTTCCCAGTAGTTTCATGTAGATGTTGAACAACATGGAGGATAGGATGAAACTCTGCAGCACTCCATGGTACAAATGCCATGGGGCGAGGTATTATCCCCCAGCAACACCTTCTGGAATTGGCCAGTCAGGTAGGAGTGGAACCACTACAGAGCAGTGCCTCCAGCCCCCAACCCAACCAGCCTATCCAGAAGGATACCATGGTTGATGGTATCAGAAGCTGCTGAGAGATTCAGGAGTATCAACAGGGATGCCCTCCTCCTGTCTTTGTGCTGGCAAAGGTCATCCCACAGGGTGACCAAGGAAGTTTAAGTCCCAAAACGGCCTGAAGCCAGACTGAAATAGATCCAGATGATCTGCTTCCTCCTAGAGTGCCTGGAGCTGCCTGGCCACCACTTACTCAAGCACCTTGCCCAAGAAGGGAATGTTGGCCACAAGCCTATAGTTGCTGATATCTTCTGAGTCCAGGCTTGCCTTCTTCAGGAGGTGTTTGATCACTGCCTCTTTTAACAGGGCTGGGACTAGCCCCTCTTCAGAGAGGTATTTACACTATGAATCCAGGTTCTCATTCCCTCCTAGGCTTGTATAAGCAGCCATGAGGAACAAGAGTCAAGAACGCAGGTGGTAGGGTGAACTTGTCTAAGCACCTTGTCCACATCATCAGGCTTCAACAATTGAAATTTATCCAATAAAATAGAACCAGAGAGTGCTCATGGACACCTCTGTTAAAGAGGCTACATCAAAAGTCGAGTCCAGTTCATGCTGACTCCAAGCAACTTTATTCTCAAAGTGCTGTGCAAATTCATCACAGTGGGCCTCCAAGGGTTCTATCTGACCTTTAGGGCCATCATGTAAAAGGTCATGAACCACTCATAACAGCTCTGCTGGACAGCACCCAGAGAACATAATACTGGCAGGTAAGAAAGATTTCTTTTCCAGCTTCACCAACACAATGTGATAGTGAGCACTTACCCATGTTTGGTTCAGTTCAGCCCAGGTTTTCCTCCACTTGCGTTCTAGCCGTCTTCCCAGTTGCTTCATTGCCTACACTACTACTGTATACCATGGAGCCATGTGAGCTCTGCAGTCATGTGAACCACCCGGGTCACTTCTGGATGCCATAGAGTGACCTGAGTTTCAACAGGAACGCCAACCATATCAGCTGGACCGCCCCCCCCCCCGCCCCGAGACTTCTGGAAACCACATGGCACCATCAGACTCCAGTGGTAGACCATTCTAACAGGTGCCTCACCCTTTCAGAGGGAAAGAGTAGTCAAAAGTCTAGATTTCAAGAGGAAAAGGAGTTAATGTTAAATGCCCCACTTCCAGATCATGATCTTCCTGCCCAGTTGAAAAAATCAAGTCAAGAGTGTGGCCTTTCTCGCATGTTGGGCTGGTGACATGTTGAGAAAATCCCATGGTTGTCATGGTGACCATGATGTCCCAAGCTGCCCCAGAGAATGTAGCCTGAGCATGGAAATCAAGGTCTCATAGAATCATAGAGTAGAAGAGTTGGAAGGGGCCATGAAGACTATCGAGTCCAACCCCCTGCTGTTGCAGGACACCACGTTACACCATCCCCTCAGATGGTCTCCCAGAACTACTATTGGTCTCCCAGAACTACTATTCTGGAGGTCCTCAACACCAGGTCCAAGACCATCTCTGTCAGCTCAGTTAGGGAGTCTGTTGTGCAGCAGGGTGGATGGTACACAAGCAGAATCCCCAGTCTGTCTTGATTGCCCAACACTAAGTACAAACACTCAAGACCTGTCAAGTCCACAGGAAGCCTTGAGAGAAGGACTGCATGAGCAATGGTTACTCCTTTGCCCTGTTCCCCTTGGTGAGGCTGGTCCTGCACCTGAGTGGGCACAATTGGGAAAGAATGACATTTCCTTTTTCCCCCACCCAGATTTCCATGCTACAGGCCAGGCCAGGCCCCCCATCCATAATCAGATTGTGGATGACTGAGAATTTATTCTGGACTGACAAGGCATTTAAAAGTAGCACCACCAAGCCTGAGGGCAGGCTGATACCATTGCCTGAACTTTTCTGGTTGGGGACAAAACCAGAAGGGAACAGCAGTTAAACATCTAACCCCTCTTCTCCTTTTTGGGCAGGTTAATCCCGAGGGTCATATCTCCCCTATCCATGACCACACTAGTAGGGCACCCCCATGCTCCCCAGGGTTCCTCAGCATCATCTAAAATCAATTCAGAATAATAAAATAAAAAGTTGGCACAGTGGAATAAACACAATGACACAAAATAGGACAGGAAATAACCAAATCCAAAGTTACAGCAGCAACAGTACAAACACACACACAAAACCCAAAGCCTGGACCTGCCCCAACCGGCACCAAATGGGCACTTGCTCTTTGGCCACTGCCCTTGGCGCAGGCCCTCCAAACAGGGCTCCGGCAGTGGTTGGCCCTGCCCTCCAGCCCTGGACGCAGCTGCACCAGCAGACTGGCGACGGCCTCCTTCCTATCAGGGCTCTTCTCACCAGCCCTTTCCTGGGCTTCTTTCTTGGGGTACTTTACAATTTATTCTGAATTCATTTTGCTCATGTTTGTCAGCTTACCCAAGCTGGTCAGGGGTGCTGTATGTGCTTTCTTTTGCATTGCACTCCATTGCTCTGCAACTTTCCAGGCTGCCTACGCTTCTGAATCTGAAAAGGCTCTATGGGAGGCCTACCTCATGATGGTTTCCCTTGGGCTTTAATTGAAATGTGGGAAGCTGAGGCGGCTTCAGGTTGCTGGGGAGACGATTGCAGGAGGAAGCAAAGGACACACATGCACATTCCCCCCCGCCCCCCCGCGCTTTGTAAATCAAGCCCAAATGCCCCCAGAGCCAACCCCTGACCATGTCTCTGAAATTTCCCTCTCCTTTGATTATCCTTTCAAAAGCTGTTTCTTTTCTGTCACATTGAATGAGAATTATTGGAGAGAATGGGGGAGAAATTTTCAGCACAGCACTGTTTGTAACATCACTTTCCAATCCACATGTCGAATGGCTACTGTGAACTGAGACCTAAATATGTGTATTTGTGGGCCATTCCCAAGTTTAAAAGAAAAGGAAAAGAAGCAGATGGGTTGTGTATAAGGGCTCTATAAATATGTAGGAGTATGCTTTGGTTCACACTGAACATTCAACAGTCTGGTGGAGAGCATGGAACTACTAATCCCTTGTATCACCCCCTTTATGAAATACAGCCAGGGCTGGAATGAAGATCAGGCACCAGCTGAGGGCCCACTTTCAGGAGTCTCCTACACATGTTCTTCCTTTTCACACCGAGAACCTGCTTGTTCACCTGCCACTCTCACTGGCACAGTAAGTGCTGAGAAAGAGCAGTAGGAGAGGGCCCTGCCTGCATGAGCACCAGTCCTCTGCCCGACCAGCACGCAAGCTGTGGCAATGCTAAGAAAAAGGATGAGGAGCAATAGCAGCTGGTGACCCTGGTGGTGAGAAGACTCACGAGGGCTGCAGTCTGTGAAAGTGCCTTGCCCAGGGGTCTGGCAAAACCTGGAGCCAGCACTGAATACAGCTCCTGGGAGTATGAACAAACTGAACCTTAAAATCCTTGTTCTTATGGGCAGCGGCAGTGGCGGGGTGGGTTGTTTTCTGTAGATAGCAACATGTTAGAAACTTAATCCTTGCTTGTAAACCTTTGAAGAATTGCAACAGCATGACGGGGGGGGGGGGAATATGAGTACCTTGCATCTCTCAGATGTAACTTTGGGAGCTCTTTCCTCTGTCTGGATGTTGCACAAAGGCAACCACTTAGTTAGAAACATCAGTCCCTGAAGAATAAGAGGGCAGAATGGGAAAACTGCTTGTAGTAGGGAGAGAAAAGGCAGGACAGATGGGAAGATGAACATATGAGTGTGAGATTGGAAAGGAATTATTACATGTCCAGACCTCTAGCTTTGGGGATGTGGGGTGGACTGGCTATGAACTGGGTAAAAGGCTGAATCTGACAATAACCTGAAGTCCAGAGATGCAAGCAGCATCAATCAGTGTAATTTTTTTGCTGCCACTTCAACACTGTGTTCAACCACAGTTTGAATTTGTGGTTGGCCAAGTTGAATCCAGAGTTCTTTATATAACACCAGTCAGGCTTCCACTTCGGTGCTCCTTCTGTAATTTTGCTGCTAAAGTTTACTAAAGGAGAAGCAGGAAGAGTGAAGGTCTATCTCTAGAGGCAACAAGCTGGCACCAGGGCCCACCTGCTCCTATCTAGAACTAGTGCCATGAACTTCTGTCATCTGCCACTTTTGGCACCTGGATCACATGTGGAAGATCTTCTCTGTGAAGTTCATTTATTGACTGATTTGGTTTGATTTGGACCCTGCCTTTTTGCATTCTGCTATTACTTTCATAGCTACACTCTAGAAGTTTCTTGGGTGAAGCTGGGAGAATGCAATGCTTTGGAGGAAGGAGGGGTGGATACAAGCAGCAGGGGAGTGGGAAGTTGTGTTTTTCTGAGATAATGGCTTCATTCCAATGGATGTGGTGGAAACATGTGCTTACATAAGAACATAAAAGAAGCCATGCAGGATCAGACCGAGGTCCATCTAGTCTAGCACTCTACACACACAATGGCAAACCAGTTGCCCACAGGATCAAACAAACAGGACGAGTATAACACATCTGCCTGCCCAAGCTGTTCAGCAACTGGTGTATGCAGTTTATCTGTCCTAAACCTCCCACTGATCAGCTTCACAGGTTCACCCTGGGTTTGAATGTTATTTCTGGGAGAATGTTTTGTGGGAGCATGTTAAGTATAGATGGAGGAGGAGGAAGTATTCTCCATGCAGGTAGAACTTGCTGGGCCTGTGGCTGGATGAATCAGGCTGTCCATCAGCAATAGTGATGAAGTTTTATTAAATGGTCCTCTCTTTGTTTACTGTTGAATCCTCAAACCTGCATTTTCAGAAAGGAGCATGGGGTAAATCTCACCAACTTCAGTCTCTTGGCATTTTGACATTTTAAGGTGGGAAGCCTGCCTAGCGTGGCTTCATGGACTTTGGTTGATAAAATGGTTAAAATCCTATGGAGTGGAACTGGGACAGAAGTCAAGCCTGAGAGAGTTGTAGTGGAGTGCAGAGCTCGCTTTCTGCTGAACGTTGGGCCAGTCAGTTTTTCCCACATCAACACATTGCTTTCCTAGGATCAGATAACTGTATTAACACCTCTCATCATTCCAGGCTCAGAGCCACCCTCAATAACACAGACACACACGAGCATGTTAAGAGGGACACTAGCTGAGCTGATTCCTCCCCAGTCAGCCTCGTCACAACTGCAAGACAGCTGTCAGCTCATACCAGCAGATTCACGATTTCACTGCTCATCGCCACCATCGGGCTTTCTCTCACCTCCAGCCCGCGCCAGTAGCTGCTGCCACCGGCTACTCATAGTTTTGCTGGTGAAGTACAGGAATCATTGCTTAAGTAAGAACCAGGGTACAAACTTGAAGTCTACGCGGGCACAAACTCTTTGTCCTTGGCCAGTAGCACCGGGGAAAGCATGCACCCTGCAAAGGTAAAGAGAGCGCGTGCGCGCGCCCCAGCCCACAGGGGGGCGCGCTCTGCCAGCCGAGTAAAGGGAACGAATGCCGTCCCCTTCCCTGCCGCCCCCCCCCCCCGGTTTGGAACTTTGCTGACTGCAACGTTCTGAAGCTGAACGTACAGACACAAGGGGGCGGAGGCAGTAGAACGTTCGATTTTCCCTTCGTTCCATCCGGTCGGCTTCTCGGGGACGAGAGCTTCCCCCACCCGCTCTACGTTAACCCCCCCCTCACCCCGCCGCGGGAGCTCGCTTGGAGGCGGAGGAGGATATATATATAAATATATATATAAAAGGCGCCCTCGGCAGCGCCACCCTCCGGCCATCGAGCAGCACTGCACCTCCCCTTTCTCACTCGCTCTCCCCCCACCCCCACCCAACCCCCCCGCTCCGACTCTCAATGTTCCACACTGCCCGGCCACAGAGCCTCCTCTGCTGCTTTATTTCCCCCCGGCTGCTTCCATCCCCTCCAAGGACGTTTCATCCCCTTCCCTCCCCCCCTCCATCCCTCCCCTCCGATCTAAACATCGGGACAGGACGCCTGCGAAGGTAAAGAAGAAACGGGTTAGGTGGCTGCAGCAGGAACCTGGGCGAGCATGGTGGCGGGGGGGGGGAGGAGGAGATAGGAGGAGGGAGAGAGGGATTGAGAGAAGAGGGGGAGAAAGAGAGATTGGTGGAAGGAGCTTTGTTCTTGTTTTCAGCGTTTGCTGCCTGGCGGTGGCCAGAGGAGCCGGGACTGAGTTCACGCCTCACTTGGTGCACACACACCACACTGATCGTGGTGAAAAGCTTGCGACCATAACAGCCCCTCCATACCCTCTCCTGGCTGGGAGCTCGCCTCTCCCTACAAAGCCAAGAGGGGAGGAGGAGGAGGAGGAAGAGAAAAAAGAGGAGGAGGAGAAGGGGGTGGCGGGGGGGGGACGGCGACGACGACAACGACTCTGTGTGTGTGTGAGAGGGAGAGAGGGAGAGAGAGGGGGGCAGAGCTGCAATTTCTGCCCTGCTGCTGCAATTTCTTATGAGGATCATCTTTTTTTTCTTTTTAAAGAATATAGAATTCAGATATTTAAAAACCCCCTCCCAGTTTGATCCTTCCTGGATTTTTTTTAAGAGGGGGCAGGAAAAAAATGTCGGTCTGTTTTGTAGAAACTGATCAGGACTCGGTGGCGTTGAAAGCTTTCCAGAAGGTGCAGTTTGAATTATGCTTCTTCTTTCCCCCACCCCACCCCGTGCAACCCCGGTTCCCCCTTGTCCAGCCTGCTCGGTGGCGATCAAATGCAGCTCTTGCTGCTGGCCGTGTAAATACTACCCCGGAGCTCGCTGATTTCGTGATTGAGAGAAAAACGTTTTGAGTCTGGGAAGAGCAAAGCCTTGCTAGCTCTTTAAATATACGGGGAGGCAAGAAGGAGTGGGTCATTTCTGTTTTGGCCTCCCAATTTGTATAGCAGCGCAAGTATTGTTACTCGCAATATATTGTTTGTGCGGGGGGTGGGTGGAGAAAAGGGGTAGATGTGGATGGCGTGACCCCTTCTGCTCATGTGTAAATATTTACAGAGTATTAGTGACTTCCAAAAAATAATCATTTGGGTGGTGTTAGGGGACGAAATCTGTGCTATTTACAACGTGTCATAAGTTATTAATGCTGGTTGCTGGAGTACTAGGCTAAAACTGCCTCATGCCTTCGAACAAAGTAGACGATTGACGTACTGTCTGAAGAGATTGCGGTGTGTGTGGGGGGAGACATGAATTCAATATAAGGGGCGGAATTCTTATTAAAATGGGATTCCCCCTCGGCCTTCTTCTTTTAAAATAGTAATCTTTAAACATTGGAATTCTTGCACTGGAACCTGAAAAGATATTTCAGCCACTCCATCCCCCCCCCTTTAAACCATCATGTCCAGTCTTAGGAGTACTGGTTAGGACACTTGAGTTGATAGTACTTCACTAAGTGAACTGACTGACTTTGTCCCACTTTCTTTTCTTTACTTTTGTTCCTTCCCCAAAAGTTTTCCAAGATGTCCAGTGACAGACAAAGGTCAGATGACGAAAGCCCAAGTACCAGCAGTGGTAGTTCAGATGCAGATCAGAGGGACCCACCAGCACCTGAACCCGAAGAGCAAGAAGAAAGAAAGCCTTCTGCAACCCAGCAAAAGAAAAATACCAAACTCTCCAGCAAAACTACTGCTAAACTATCCACTAGTGCTAAAAGGTAACAGCTCCCCTCAAAAAGGATAGATTTTATTTGGGGAGGGGGCACGAGGAGTCTGTTCATGGGGTGGGCGTTTATTATAAAGTTGAACAGTTTGAGACATACACTGATGGGAATGACAGGACCCATATTAGGAGACAGCCTTAGTAGTAAAATCCATGCATTCCTATGTCTTCTGCTGTGAGACCAGTTCACACAGCAAAGCCAACATGCTGATGTTGTGAGTTGGCTGGATCCAGACACAGTTTGGTGCCAGATGGTGAGCAGTTGAGTTGAACTGCTGGTGATGAGGATGATGATGCAGTGCTGAATTGGCATGTGTTTAAAATGGGAAGCTGGGAAAGCAAGTTGCATGGCTGCTTTGCCATGTGGTGGACTCTGGCTTGCTCACGTTGGCCCAGGCGGCTCACCTGAGTGATGTAGTGTGTTCTCGCTTGGAGATAAATTGTTTAGCTGTGTTCCTGGGGTGGCAGGGAGGGAAATTGCAGGATCTGTTTTTTAAGCTGTATTTTTGGCTGATTTTCACTGAATGCTGTAGAAGAATAACTTTCACAAGAAATATGACTTTTGGGGGTACTCCCTTTTCCAAAGGAAAAAGTGCCTACTTTTCACTAAATGTCAGTTTAAGTTCATGCGTACATGGAAAGATTTTATATGTAGTTGAAATTCATGTGGGGATGTTTACTTGAGTGTCTTTCGCCTCAGTAAGACTAGGCTAGTAATTGTCCTTTTATCCTGAAAGTTTCAAAAACTTGAGATACTTATGTAATCATCATTAGGGTCTGTGTATTCATTTTCTGACAGTTTGGCTTTCAAGATGCACAAATGCTGCTAATTTCCCTTAACAGCCATCTGAATTGGGCAAACTTTAAAAGCCTTGATCTGTGCTTCTTTGGAGATAACTGAATAATCCTTTCCCTGAAGTTCACTTTTAGCAAGGACTCACTTTTAGCTGGGAATCCACATTACATTATCCAATAGCACATCTGACAAATGGCATCAAAGATGTTTAAGTGGCCTATACAGTTTTGTTAAAAGCAGTGGCAGCTTTCACATTGACTTTAAAGTGGGCCCTGCATGTTTGGGGTGCCGGCTGGAGGAATCTGCAGCTTTGCTATTTTACACATTTGCTAGGACTTCTGCAGTTTTGCATTGCAGGTTAAGTCCTAAAAAGATTGGGGGGGCAATGCTAGCTCTTACCATCTGCTCCGTTTAAGTTGAAAATTGTATATTGAACAATGGCTGGAAATAGAAGTGCTTATAATAGATATTTGAATTGGGCGAAGCAAGAGGATCTTTTTCTTCTCTGTTTTGAGGGTAACTTTTGGTGTATTTAAGGCCACTTTTGCTAGCAGAGCATGAAGTATTTATGCAGTATGTTTGCTGCTGATTCAAAGATTCATTGAGTGCTTCTCTTAATATAACGCTTGTTCCTATAAAATCCTAGCCCTGTGCAGAGTTTGACTTTGATGCCTTCTGTAAAATCTTGTAAGGTGCAAATCCAGAATACCAAAATTACATCTAGACCATTTGTCATTGTCATGGCTCTGCTTCTGGCAAAACTTAAATTGCCTGAAATTTTTAAAATGAGCCACAAATAATATTTTGTTCACTGAACTGAATGACAAAGCCTACATTTTTTTCAATGAGTTCTGTTAAACTATGATAAAACTGATAGGAACATTTTTTCTTTGGATCCTAACAGCTTTATAACTGTTGTCCAGAGATCATCTATTGCTATATTAGCATTTATTTTGTTCTATGAGTCCTCCAGTGAAGTAAAGAAATGTTTTGTGGGGAAAGGAAAGTGCAAGTAGGAACCTCCCCCCCACCCTTAAGTTGCAGCTAGATTTAGCTCTAGTCACCTGATTGCATATTTACCAAGTTGATTGAAATGCTAAAATGCACTATCAGCAGCAGGTAAAGCCCTGTGCTAAAAAAAGTGTCCTTATTTACTATGTAAGCTGCCTTGGCTAGAATTCCAGTAATGTTGGTTGAAACTCATTCTCAAATGTGTGTGCATTTCCTCCTTCCCTCCCCTCCCTTCCTGGTATCATTTGCATATAAGATTAAAAAGAAAAATTCTCTTATATAAAGTGGCTGGAAATCCCTCAGACTCACTTTTCTGAGGAGTCTCTGTGAATTCCTACCAGGCTGAGGTGTAAATGCTCTGCCTATTTACCGTAACAAGGAAGAAAAAAAGCTGCAAAGTTTCTCCGTTATGGGATTTGGGTTATGCCTCTGAGAACAAAGAGGAAGCAGCCATGTTAGCATTACTGAAGGCAAAACCAATCTTGCATTTAACTGCATGGTGGTAGAGGGCAGTGTAATTCCCTGATTTATTCCGTAGACTATCTCAAATGCTTTGTGTCTGTTCTCATTTTGCCAACAGAATTCAGAAGGAGCTAGCGGAAATAACCCTGGATCCACCTCCTAACTGCAGGTATGGGGAAACAAACCAAGAAACCAAACTTTTGAAATGTGGGGATGCCGATAAGGGCAGTGGGGGGCGGGCAGAGCGAATGTCAACGAGGATTGCTCAGCTTCGCAGACGTGCTGCTCTGCAATGTTTGTATGTGGATCTGAGATAAAGCAGGAATTGTGTAAGGCAAATGGAGCAAGATGCTTGGCAGAACGAACCGCGAAGTTTTGATTGTCAGCTGCACAGTGGAGGTGGCACATTTACTGGAACTAGTAGCCCTTGTTGACAAGGTGTTTTTCTGCATGTGTCGGTGTCAACCAAATCGCTCTTACAGATGTGGCATATTTGAATGGGACAGCTGAGCCTTTAGAAATGGTGGCTTATTTAAGTCTGAAATTAAAGCACCTCTCCGTCCCCACAGCCCATCGTTCTTAGAAAAGTTAAAGAGTTATATTTGTCATTTGTCTTCCAGGTTGTGATGTGTTCTGTGATAGGGCAGAATAAAAATGACTTTATGGCTCTGGGAGTGATAGCCGTGTTTTGGTTAGTTAGGTTTTTTATTTGTTTTTCTAGCATAAGAGTTAATGGCTTGGTTTTCCGCCACTTGCTAAAAATGTGTAAATTGTGATGCACGTTTGTATTAAGCCGGATTGTGATGGGTTGTCAATTATTCTGTGCTGGGTCTTGGGAAATGAAGTTATTTTGGCTTATGCATGATACCTCTGTTGACTCTCTCTCTCCCTTAATCGATTTGTTGTACGCTTTCCCCCTCCGTTTGTGAGGCATTACAGTTTACAGTGACTGTTATATTAGCAGCATTGCTCATGTGTGGGAATATTGTGCTATTCTGGAGAGGTGTGCTATTTAATTGGATTCTGGGGAAAGAACTGTCTGAGCCAGTGTGGCTTGCTGTTTTGTTTTCTTTTTTTTAAAAAAAGCTTGGCTCCAGATGTAGTTTTTATCACTTTTTACACCTGTTCTAAAAAAAAAAAAAATCTAGAAGCAAGGATTTGGGGGGAAATGCTGATGATAAAATAATTGACTTTGTGGTACTGGCCAAACAACATTCTGAGCTTTTTGCTGCAGTTCTCCTGAACCGGGTTCGAGTGGTATGTGCTAACAGGTTCGGGTTCTTTTGGTGCGGTTGTGCGGTCACTGCACATTCTTGCTCTGACATCCTAAAAGCCTGGGATGGCTAGAATTTAGGCGTGCAGGTCTACACTGGCATTCTTTTGACTTCCCTGAGATATTGCAACAGGAGTGCAGTGCGAAAGACATAGACTTAGAATAAAGAATTCTAAGCCCAGGAATTTTCTTTTGAGTACCAGAGTTTCATAGAGCTCTCCTTCTTTCCCCTCTTCATTACCCCGAACACTCTTCATTTTAACTGTACAGTCTCAGGCAGAAATTGTCCTTCCTGTTGTCCAGCACACCTGTACTCTTGCTTACTGTAGCAGGTGGGTAGCCGGTATGATTGAGTATAGGATAAGCTGTTGATTTAGTTGAATCCCTAACTTTGGATATTGGATTTTAAAAAAATATACAATCAATAAAGTAATGTGTGTGAAGGGTTTTTTTAAGCTCTTGGAAAAATGCTATATACATGGCTGCCTATGAATATGGTTTTGTGCCCAGGGAATTTGTTTTGTTTGTTTTTTATATGGAAAGTAAACCTGTAGTGCTGTTTCATTTATATAGTGGTGCACCTATCTCTCCTGACTTGGTGTATGGAGGGTTGAACTTTGCAATGTGGCAAAACTGAATGAGGTGAAAGCAACACTATTTTCCTCTTTTAAAAGGAAAACAGGTAGATGATGGGAAAGGTAGTACTAGGGGACAAATCATTACCGGATCTTTTTTAAAAAATAATAATAATAATTTAAAAACCACACAGTGACATCAACGTTGGCAGATAAAGCTTCTCTGGGGGTATAAACATTTTGGCTGACCTTGTTAGCCAGCCATTATTTGTGGTAGCCCTCTCCTCTCATACACACAAATATTTCAGAGGAGGGAATCCATCTGTCACCATACTGAGCTTTGCAGATGCGAAGAGACAGTGAGAGACAGCAAAACGCAGCTGACTCTTCCTTGTTCCAGTCTCAGGAGGTGAGGGATGGAGTCTATCTTTCCTACCTAGCACTAAGTACCTGAGTGTCATGGGACGGGGGGAGGAGAGACCCAAGGAAATGTCTTGAGAAAGACCCAAGAATGGCAAATGGCCCACCACCCCAGTAGTGCTTCAAGCTAAGAAAGCCTGAAGAAGTTATGAATAGCATGAAGGAATTCTGGGAGCTGTGCCTCTTTGGGGTTCAGTGGGCCAGGGCCCCATATACTGGAGTTGGTACTGGTGAAAGGTCTACCCTATCCATGTTCCAGGTGATGTGCAAAGAGCCCCAGGGCTGCTGCTTCAGGGCTGTGCAGGTCTCTTGACAGCCGCTGAGAAATCAGTAGGGATAGAGGCTTCCAGTGAAAATGCTAAATGCTGGATCCTGGGTCCATTGTGAAGGCTTGAAAAAAAGAGAACAAAAGCACTTCAATAGTCAAATTTCCCTCTGTCATTTAAGGGAGAGAATCTTCCTGTGCCCAAAATAATTTTGTTTGCAAAAGTTCCTGTCTTACGAGGCAGTTAAATTCTTATGTCTCATCAGTGGTTTAAAAAAAAAAAAACGCATCTTGTTTGGTCTGTAAGATGAGAGATGAGTGAAAGCGCTGCCTACTTTCAATAAAAAGTCTGTTTTATTTGTGAGACTCATTTTCTTAGGAAGCAGCATTGCTTCTAATGCATTAGAGCTCAGTGTAGCTTAGAGGAGTAGCACTCCCAACAGTGTTTAAGGACCTTTCCATAAACTGCATTTTGTCTTCAGCAACTGCTTCCCAAATCTACAAATATATGTGCCTTACAAAGAGCACTTGTGTGTAAATAAATGGTAGTGTTTAGGCACAATATACAAGTGAGTAGCAACTGGGACCTTCTTCCAGAGGTGCTTTTTGGCAAAAGCCACCATTTACACATGCAGAGGGCTTTTAGAAATTACATGATACTTTGTCCCTGGCAGCTGCTTTCCGAAATAGTACACATGAAGTGAATAGCAACAATGACAATAGTGATATTATTCCCTGCATTTTGATATAGTGCATTTCAAGTGTTCAGAGCTCTTTATAGGCATTTTTGCATGAATCCTTGGGGCGAGCTATTATTATTCCCCCTCTATTGCAGTTGGGAGGCTGGGAATAGAGAGGTGCCTAAGACTTGTTTGTGAGTTGGTGTCTCAGCTGATATGTGAATCTGGGACATTCTGACTTGCAGTTCATACTCTTCACTGTTCACCGCATTGTGTAACAGGCTTGAAATTAACAGCATTTGCATGTTTGGCCTCTGAAAATGGAATGAAAAGCTACAGTTGACTCACATTTCCATTTGATTTTGAAATGACTTTCCCTTCTTGGTGTCTTTGATTGTCCTGAGTTCGGAGCAACAGGATGCTGTTGACGGAGTTTTCATATGTAAGTTGGCACAGTGAACTGCCGTGCAGATCATGAAGCTTGTGTGCATGAGCTGCCCAGTACATAGTAAGTGTGTTGAGTTGTCCACATTTGGTTGTGTCTGCGACATTCAGCATCTGAATGGGTTAGGTGGTGTGTGGGCAGAAGGAGGAAGGTTCTCAGCCTTCAGAAACGGAGCTCTGCGGAGAACTTTAACTACAATTAACTAAGAATGTGAGGGCTTTGCTTCAGGATTTGGAAAATCTTGTTCTGGTTTGGATAGAAAACCAGTTTCTCAATGGTTTACAGCAGCCTTCTCCCCCTAAGTGTCTTGGGAGTACAGCTCCTATCACCCCAGCCTGCTGAGCAGAGAGGTTGAGAATAGTAGTTCCAACACACCTGGAAGGGATCAGTCTGGGGAAGGCTGGTTTGAAACCTTCGTGTTCCAGGGTGATAGAGCTTCACAATAAATGCAGCAAGGGACTGCCAAGAATGATTTTTCATTGTCCTAGTGAAAACTAATCAGAAATGGTAAAAGGAAGCTTGGCTTCTTCCAGTGCCAGAATGATACTAATGTGCAAAGGAAATGATTGAATTACTTTAGGGTTGCTGTGCATTATTTTGTTTATATGTATAATTAGGGAGCAACTCTGGTAAATGTAATTGGGGATAATTTACCGTGCAGCAAACGTTAGCTCTCCCCATTGACTGTCAGCATGGCAAACATCGGGGCCTGCTTCTTAATACAATTACGCTTTAACACCCTTTAGCTGATGACTGTGAATATTCTGAGCTTTGCTGTCGGTTTGGCTTGCATCTATTTATTTTGCCCTTTGTTTGTTTGTTGGTGTTGGAGCTATATTTGCATATGAACTGTAACTGCCTCCTCCAGTTGGCCACATTCCTGCTAGACCTCATTTCTGTGTTATCCTTGGGCTTCTTTCTTGTCCACACACTTGAGGAATCTGCCTTGCATTGACCCATTCACACATTTCCAGGCTTGTTAACTACCAAGAGTGTGTTGGTCATTTGCTGGCTTCCTTTGCCTATTTCTCTTGCCCGCATGGCTTCTTCTCTTCTCCAGAAGTGGCAAGGGAGGATTGCTTGAGTAGCTAGCAAATCACAGTGTCAGCCCATCACTGTTGAAACTGTCTGGCCATAGTGCTTCAGGCTTTCAGGCAGAATTCTCCCCTGGCCCTACCCAGAGATGCTGGGGATTGAACCTGGGGTCTTCAGGATGGCCTCTCACAAAGAGCTACGGCCCCTGCCCTTTACTACTTTTGTACAGTGGCTCCGTATATTCCGCCTGATTTGCTCGATTTGTTTGTATTTCCACTTGGGAGCGAATGGACCAGATCACTCTGCATACATTTGCTCTGATGTACTTCTTGCACGTTTTTAAGTGTACAAGCTAAAACTTGGATGCACTTCCTCCTGGTTGAAAGTACACTTGGTGACAAAACCAGGTAATATGTGAAAGAAGGTTCCTCCTACAGTAAGAGAAGAGAAGAAGGAATGCCCTTTAAAAAGCCTGCTGAACATAACTTTATTCCTTATTTATGATAGGGATTTGTAATCCACCTGTGGAGGTAGCCAGGGTAAGCTTGCAAGGACTCAAACTTACAACAAAACTCAAAAACATGAAAAGCAACATGGTTTACAATGGCAAATGTCAAAGCAATCAGCACAGCTAAAACAAATACGAAACAGCATAAAAACAATTGAGGTAAAATGGGTTGGATGAAAAAGATTGGCATGAAGATTAGTTCAAAGAATCAAACATGTTGTAGCAATCTCCTGTCTGGGGTTTGTCTTTAGCTTTGTTCTACTCTGAGTCTACATGGCTCCCATTTGAATCATGACCATCACACTCTGAGAGAGGAGGATTAAATCTTTCCTCCTACACTGTTTACTACACTGTTACCTAAAATTCCCATTTGGACAGGCAGTGCTACACTCCATTCGCATGGCCTCTGGCTGAACATTCAGAATGAAAATGCCAAGAGACAAGTAGAGATATTGGATGGGGGCAATGCTGTAAGTGATAAGGGATCCCTGCCTTATTTACATTTATGAACACATTCCCAGTGTGTGAAAGTATCCACATTTTGAAACTGGGATGAGATTTAGCATTAAGGAATACATAAATCAACAGGGCAATCCTCTATACAGTATCAGGAGGGCAGACCTATTGCATTCAGGGGGACCTATTCTAATTAAGTGTATATAGAATTTCCATCTATTAAACATAGTTTCATAGGGTTAATGCTTACCCAAGTGGGGGTTTGGTCCCCAGCCTGCTTCTGTTCCCAGGGCCTCCAAATCTGCTTGGAAGGGTCTCCCAAATGTATGAAACAGATTTGGGTGTTGCAGGTGCAGAAGGGAGATTAGTTCCACCCGCAGTTTCTGTTCGGCCCACCTGTGTCCTGCCTCCAGCTGTGATTCTACTGAAGGGTTATAAATAGGGCAAGATGGAGGTAGCAGTCCCCTGTTGTTTCCAGGTATTCTGTCTTCTAGCATGGCTGTTCTTGCCTTATTATTGATTAATGCTACTGGTAGACTATTCTCCCTTCATTGCTGAAAAGAAACCTAATTTGCAAGTGAATAACTTATGCAGCATTATAAAACTCCTTGTTGGAGAGGCCAGGATTAGATATAAGCAAGCAGTTTTTAAAAGGGAATTTAATCAATCTGTCTCTGTTATTGTTACTCCCAGTCCTGGATTTTATTATATCTAGAAAAGGTATGATTTTAAAATGCCCTTTTAAATTCATTTGGAGCAGTGCTTCCGTGCAAAGCCCACTAAAAGAGATGTCTGGGAGCAAAGTTGACTAAAAAAAAATCTTGGTTACTTGAAATTTTTATACTGGCTCCTAGCAAGTTGAATTATCATTTTGCTTTGTACATTGAGCAGGCAAATCTGTTATGACCATGGTGTATGGTGATATTTTTTTATTTATTACATTTTCAGTGCTCCTTGAACAGTCATCTGCTCCTGTCTATTTTGTTCTCACAACAACCCTGTGTGGTAGGTTAGGCTGAGATAACTTTTCTAAGATCACACGGTGAGTTTTATGGTTGATCGGGGATTTTAACCTGGACCTCCTCAGTCCTTGTTCAATCCTCTGAGCAAAGGTTTTGAACCTCAGGCTTGCCAGGCAGACTGAGCCTGCTGGGGTTCCACGGAAGGCTGCGACCCTTCGCCTGACCACTCGGTCCTTGTTGGTTTCCTGACTTTTGTATTTCTGCCTGTTCTGTAAAGCGCTCTGCCCCTTCTGCCTGCTGTCCTTCTCACCACTAGAATGGAATGAGAGATTCTCTGCACTGAGCAAGATTTAGCACACTCGTTGTAAGCAGTGCGCCACACCAGCTAGTTAGCGTCTTTAGTGGAACTTCACTTCTAAGAAAGAGATGATGCTATGTCCGTGATCATATAGCTGATTTCTGAGCAAGTCCTTTGTGTGCAACATGACTTGTATTCTACCAGCTAATCACCTCCTGGGGTAATAGAACAGATACACCATCATGGGGATTTGCATGGGTGCTCAGAAAATATTTCTGCACAGACTTTTTGTTGCTTAGCTTTGCATTGAAGGCACTGGAATTGTTCTGAGCCAACTTGCCTTGCTAATGTGGGACTCTACACTGCGTCTGTCCAAGGGCCTTATAATACCAAGAGGAGAAAAGTAGTCTGTGCACACAGTGGCTTGTTCCTTCCATCTTCCGTCTGATCCTAATATGTAGGTGAAGGAAACAAATGCAGTATGTGGGTTTTGCAGGCTCTGAATTCTCATTGCTTTCCCTGGATCCTGAATAAGTCAAAGTGTTGCACTGCATTAACGTCAGGGCAACACTAACCAAAGAAGAGCAGGGTTTTGTGGGTCAGAAGAACCTGGGGCCTGACTCGTGCTTCTGATGTAATGTGCAAAGCAGGGACTTTGTAATTCCACCTCTGGTGGCAAGGAAGCAGTCTTGTTCCTGCTAGCTGCTCATCTGGCAAACATCCAAATTGGGCTCTGTTCCTACTGACCCACCCAACTTATCCTGCAGTTCACCCTGCCCTTGCCATTACTGTTTCTGATGGAAAGGATGTCCCTTGGTCATGGCTGTTTGATGTGGGCATGCAGTCAGGCTTGGCACCATAATTACGGAATATCTCATTCTGGAGGGCCAGAAGAGTTTGCTCAAAAATGGTGGCATCTTCCTCACTGGATGTTTAAACAGAAACTGGACGGCCATATCTCAAGGTTTGCTGTATTTGTATTCTATATTTCAAAACCTGCATTGAGCAGTGGAGTGCACTACAGAACTTTCAGGATCGCATCCAATTCTGTGATTTTGTGAAATGCTATGTGGGCTGACATATATTAGTTGAGAGGTGTTAATGTTGAGATTTGGCAGGCGCTTACAGATTTTTTTTTAAAGAGCTCATATTTATGCTTTCAGCTTTACAGTGCTGTATAGCTCCCCCTCCTCTGAGTTCTTAGGATATAGCATAATAAAATTCCAAATAACTTTATTTGGAAGTGTCATGCTGAGAGCATAGCATACAGTGTGTGCTTTAATACTAGGCTCCCAAGGGGAAATGGTGGACAAGAGAGACTTTATGTTCTCTCTCTTGGTTTAATTTGCTCTTTTTTGTTGATGCTCTGTGCTCTTGCTGACTTTCATTTTTGTGCTTCTGATAGTGCAAGGGCAAGTTTTACAAAGCAGCCATTGCCCCATTTCTCCCAAGGAGCTGGATTTCAATCTGTACCATTTGCAGCATGCTTCCAGGTGTGAAAGTGGGCCAGAACTGACTCTCTTTTTCAACACTGTGCTCAAAGGATGCTTGCTTGGTAAGTTTCCTAGGAAACAGCCTCGGCAGCCATCCCTCCCTCTTACCCTATCAGTGGGGTTGAGAACTTTTAGTGAGGGCCATTATTTTTTTTTTCCAGTTTGAGGGCTGAATTCAATTTTGGAGACACTCTTGGAAGCCACACTCCAGTAGTGGGTGAAGACAAAGGCAAAAACGAGCAGAGCCAAGAATAATGAAATGCGGCAGAACTTTTTAGCTCTTACTGCCAGTAAAGGAGCTTTAGTAGCAGCATTTCAACCACTTAGAATGGGAAAAATATGTAAAAGCTGGAAAAGCTCCCCATGGGGGGGGGGTGGCATCTGAAGTAACCCAGCAAGTTGCATTCGAACCCCACATGGTCCAGGTTTTGCCCTGAGGGGCAGTACCCCTGGATTAAGGGCTTGTTGTAATACTAGTAGGTGCTTGCTTCAGTGGGATTGCAGTCTAGAGTTGAGCTGAAATGTCTGGATGGCATTTTTCAGAGCAAACCTCTGAGAGACTTCTTATTCTCACCTTAGAACAGGAAAGCCACTGAATATCCTGAATATGCAGTACCATGTTGTCTTTGAGTGGCAGCCTCTATTTCCACCCCCATCTAAACACACACAGCATCTCCCAGGTCGCAGCTAGTTCTTGGGCATCACAGAGGATGCAGAATGGTAGGTAGCCAGGCTTTTGATACATTTGCTGCCACCACTGTCACAACAGCTGGGGAAAATGCAGACAAAACCCCTTAACAAAACAAAAGGAAGACACCCTCAGCTAGTGCAGCTGTTGCTGTTGAGTCCGACCCTAGAGAAGTTGTCATGAAACCTGGCCACCTCCTAGAGGAATTGAGTGAAAGGTACCTTCAATTTCTCTGTCCACAAATAGGGTGGAGAATTCTGAGAGGCCTTTTGTGCAGGTGACACAGATCCGGTCAGTTCTGTGCTGAGGGATCACATGATCCATGTATTCCTTGGTGTCCAATTCACGTGTGCTCAGCTAGGAGGGCAGCCATCCCGGCTTGCAGTTTTTCCTGTTGGATTTCCTGGTTTTGGAAATAGCTACCCAAAGAAGGGAGGCTAAAATGACATTCAAGTGCTATAAACTCTGGCAGTCCCCCCCCCCCCAGTTTCTTTGCACACACATTTCTCTTTTGCCCACGGAAACACACGGTCATTCTCAGCCCCACATTCCGTGTTTGTGCAATTTCCTGGGGATTGCTGGGTGCAGTAGAACTATTTTCTGTCTCAAAATGCATAGAATGGTGCACAAAACCCAAAAGGAAATCGGTGCTTCTCTTTTGCGTCTGAATCATAGCCAAATGGGAAAGTAGCCTGCCTTACTGCAAAATGGGAAGAAGGGTCAGGCGTTCCCTTCTGCTGGAACGCTGCTTGTACTCGATTTAATGTGTCGTCTTTTGTACTGAATCTCAGCTAAGCCTGGAAGTCCTTCCACCTCTTGGCTAATGCGTGTGGAGGAAGTATTATATTGACAGAACAACAATAACATTCCTGTGTTCCTCAGGAGAGCTCGTGGGGCAGCCCAAGTAGCCAAAACTGTAGTAGCCGGGTCTGTCCAAATCAAGCAGTTTTAATCTCTGCCCCGGAGGTGGCCTTTGCAAAGCTTAAAGGATTTGATTGCCCTTTCAAGACCAAGCCAACCCAAACTGCTTTGCATGAGAACAGGGATAGCCCACAACAATATATTGTGGGTAGGAAAATATCACACGCCCCCCAAAATAGTGTGAGAATTGCAGCTGAAGTAACAGGGAAACCGGAGGGGTGGCAGGTGACATAAGGATCTGGCTCATAAAAAAATCCTGGCACTGGGAGCCTGCAAACCCTGGCTTCCCTGAGTTGCTGCATATTGATCCCTGCTCTACCGTGATCACTTTTCTAGCTGCTGATGCGGCTGGGCTTCAGTACCCCTCCCCTACAGCTCAGTTTTCTCACCCTGTTCTCCACCATATGGGTGAAGACATGGAGCTTTGCAAATTAGGCGAAGATTTGCACTAATTGCCCTATCTCTGCACTGCTGCCTCTTCCTCCCTCCCTTTTTTTCTACAGTATGAAAACCATTCGCTTGCGCTTGGCTTTTGTGCGCCGCTTCCTCTAAAGGACAGGAGGGCTGAAGCAGAGGGTGAGCTTTTCCAGTGAAGGAAGCTTCTGGGTCGCCGACCTAGGGAAAATTCACATTTGGCTAGAGGTGTGGTAGATTCCTTGATTCTTGTTTGGTGGTGTGGAATATCCTAACTTTTCCAGCAGATGTTCACATTTTTGTTTGCTGCTAGGGAGAATCATTCATAATAATGTTGCTATTCAGTGATGCTGAAAAGTGAAAACTGAGTTAGTGTTTTGTGTCCTGCCTTAAAAGTTCTGGTTCCATCTTGGAGTTTCCTAGCGCATCAGTAAGGTCATTTGACTGTGGGGTGTGTGTGTGCGCATACGCACGTGCACAAGTGTATGAATGTATAGATAAAACATTGAACTGAGCTGATCTTTGAATACAGAAAGGCTTTTTCTGGTAGCAGCTACTGATAGCAGCTGCTACATTTGGTCATGTAACGATCATGACAGGAGTTAACAATCCCAGTGATTTACTTCCTGCACTGCACAGCTGTCCAAAGACGGATAGGCCCACAATGGCTCCTATATGTGCTGCACTAAAAAATCAAAGTTCGGCAGGAGTGTAATCCTGGCTTTGTGCTGGAAAAAGCTAAATCCTGGGACTTGTATAAATTATGCAGAGACTGGACATTTGCATATTTTCACTTATTTGCTTAATTTGCCGTGGGAACAGAGTCAGAGAATTTTGCAAGACAGTCCCAATGTACTTCTGTGCCTGTGTTCTCAATCTTAAGGGCTAGAAACTCCACTGAGATGAACAGTTTTAAATCCTGTTGGTTTTGTTGTATGAAGTCAACATGTGCTTCGAGTTTTTCCCTTGAAATCCACAAGCCTAAAATGCTAAGCTTTAGTGGGGCCATTGCCTTCCTTTACTTATTGAAAAGGGATCCTGAGGTTCCTAACCCTAATTATTCAGATTATATGCATGTGCAGAACTGTGTGATATTCATGTTCCCATGGCTGTTTTCCTTCATAACAAGAACTAATCTAGATGTTCCTTGGCTATGTACCACCCAGCTTCATATCGTATTTCCCCATAATTAGTTACAGGTATTGGTGAGGAATCCCACTGTGTGTGGGCAGACAAAGCTTAACTCTTTGCTCCCCAAAGCCATTAAAACACTACTTCCTACCTACTGTGCCTGAAATGGTTAGATAAAAAGTCCCCATGGGTTAAAGGAATCCTGAGTTAAATCTGTGAGCCCACAAGTTTCTAGGGCTAATGGGTCCAGAATGGTTGTAGGGAATGAATGGTCTCGGAAGTTACTGGACTCCAGCTCTTATCAGCCCCAGCCAGTGTGGCCATCTGTATCTAGAAGGCCACACATTTCCCATGTCTGGCCCAGGGTAATCTAGATGGCTGCAGAATTACTCTCTTCACAAATTTAGTCCCAACTATAGTGGAATGTGATATATGTAAGAGTCATTAATATTACCTTGTATTTGTGTCATACTGTTAGCTGCCCAAGTAGCTTAGTCTTGTGCTCTCTGATTCTGGCTGCCGCAGGAACTGCTTTTAATGGCGCCATTTGCACTTCTGATTAGGCCAAGGGCTCTACATTTATCTGTTATCAGCTCTTGTGAAAAAGCAGTTTGACTGGCTTTATGGCCTTGTAGTTTGCCTGTGGTGTGGAGCTGGGGCAAGGAGGAAAAACAGCTCCCTGGCAAAAGGATGAGGTAGTCAGACCAAAAAGGAGTGTGTGCGTGTGTACATGTGTGCACGCACCTGTGTGTCAGAATTGTTAAAAGGGCTGTTTCCGGGTTAGTGAACACCGGGCAGCACATCTGAGCACAGCCGAGGCTTGCAGGCTGCTTTCGGAATAGGGATGGGAGGCAGGGAAAGGGAAGAGGCTCTTTAAGCTTCCTTGGGCAACTGTAAGCATCTCAGGAACTGCCAAGTTGTGGCTTGTTCCTACAGCTGAACCAAGCTGTCATTGGAAAGGAAGCTGGAGGGAGCCTTTAGCAGCCGATCCTGGTGGCAAAACTGTCCTTTCTGACTGCGACTTTCCCCATTGTTAATCTTTTTGGAAGGTAAATCAATGAGTTGTGTCCATCTAAAGCATGTTTAACTAATGATAACCTTTATTTGCCGATAGCTATTATTAGTAAATGATTTATTGGCATATTGAGGAGGGAGGAGAAGATTTAATTTCGGAGCAGTAAGCTAAAAAGACGGGTGACACAATTGAGCACAGCAGCTGTTTAAATCATGTATGATTTTGTCACAGCATCTCCCTTTTAGTCACCTCTTAGTCCTTCAGGGTAACGACTACTTAATCCAAGTAGCTATGGCACAAAATACTAAATACTTGTGGAATTCTGAGGCAATTAGATGCCTAATAGAATCTTAAGAGTGTTATTAATTTAGTTGACTTGACAAGGCTTGGAGATCAGGAGTTGTGTCTCACTTGCTATGCTTGGGAATGACTAGAGCATAATTTCCCCAAGACATCTTGGTGTTTGAATGAAATAAAATCTTCTATCCATGTTGGATCTTGAGCCTTCAGCAAGAGTTTCATTCATGCGTGTGGGTGCGCGTGCATGCAGGCACATGAAAGAGATGGAGAGGCTACGGTAGTTTTCATGAAATTGTGTGTGTGTGTTCAGCATTTTGAGCTTTGCACCCTTTCATTAATTTATGGCACAATGTCATCTTGAGAAAAAGGATGATAAGCGTGTGTCTATCTGTGGGCGGGCGGATGGGGAGAAGGAAGCGGTGATTTCCAGTTGGAGTAATAAATTAAGATGGGCTGCATAAGTAAGTGTTCACATGACTCTGGCAAAGAGCTGTGAAAGTCTACAATGGGGGCTTGTGCCAGTGGAATGCCTAACCCCTTTCTTCATTTCAACAGCACTTGAACCGCATAGTAGGTGGGCAGGGTGTGTATCTGTGTATGCAGTTCAGCTCGAAAGTGGCTACCCATTTTTTTTTGGGCCAGTTTCAAGTGCAGGTTAAGGCCATTCAGATAAGAAATTGCTGGGCTGCATTTTGTTGTTTGGCCTGGGAACTTCTGAGTTCATGCTGGAGAAGCCATTTTTAAATGTCTTTTGTTGAAGTCAGTGGAGATATTGAGGCTTTTACCATAATCCTGATTGGGCATGAGTGTGTCTGCCAGAAATGAAAAGGTAGTAGCAAAACGAGGAATTGATACTCCTTTGAATGGAGCCTTATTTTATGTAAAAATCCATTTTCAGGAGGTTTTGAACATTTTAAAACTCCAGTGCAGGTGTTCATTTCAGAGCAGATGCTGGCTGTTATCCTGGTCTTGCCCCACCTGCCTCGCATCCCCCAGTTATCATCTTCCTTGGTGGTTGCTCTGGCATGTGCCTGGATTTTAAATACCTGCCTGGCTCAAGAGTTGGCTCTGCCCACTACCAGGTAAGTCCAGTCAGAGGGAATCCATGCTGGTGCCAGAGGGAAGATATTAGCTGGAGGGAATGAGGGAAGGGTCGATTGTAGCTGTGCGTCCACAACCCCATTTGGGCTGTAGCTGTTTTAATTTTACTTGTGTTGCCCAGACCTGTTAGTTCCAATCTATTTTGGCTACCCATCAGCACTTGAAAATCCTCTGAAAGGAACCTAAAGATGTTCATAAAAAGATGGAGGGACTTTGGCCGAGATGGCAATGTAGTGGACTGTTAATACGGCCAGTAGAGTTGGGCTGAGTTTGAGAGTGATTTCCAACTGCCCTGTAATGCCATTTAGTGTTATTGCATCCCTGTTGCATGTTAGACTGATAGAGTGGCGTACGACAACCCTGCAAGGAAGTCCAATGTTGATATTACTGATCAGAGGTTTGGCTGGAGCTGGTTTGGCTTTCCAAACAAAATTTCCCCTAGGAAAGAGCCTGCAGGCCATGGCAAACGTTTGCTTGAATGAGCCCACTTCACTATCCTGCCTCACCCGGATCCAGAGCTCACTTGCGTGCAGGGCTCTTGTGCTCCATTGATTGCATGCATACATGATGAACTCTGAAATGTGTAAAAATGTATATAAAGCACAAAATAGAACCAAAGTTAGAACCTAAACACTTGTGTTTTCCTGCTACCATTTGAGTTGTGTTGGGTGGTGGTGGGGAAACATTACATCCCAGTCAGACCTACAGTAATATCCTGGATTTCTCTATGGATTTCTCTCAACATCTCCACACCTCTCATGTCTGCTTCAGGGGACATTTAAAAATAGTTTCTCTAATGTAAACCTGGAAATCGCTATCCACACAATGAGAATTGTCACTCACTTGTGCGCTGGAGGAAGAGAAAGAGAGGGGAAAATAGCCTTGAAACCGGGAAGCTGTTGGGGTGTGTTTCTCCCTTTTTCCTTGTCTGTGTTTAAGGCCATACATGATGTGGGACACGATTGAAAGGGGCTAGCAAGGGGCATGGCCCTGTTCCTCCTCTCACACAAAAGGGGTCCTAGCAACTCTCTAGACTTGGCTTCGAGGCTGTGCCTTTTGGCAAGCGACTAAGCTGTAGCTTTTCCGGCAGGAATCAGCCTGGAGCACGCACACTCCTTTGCTTTTGCTCATTGATGGTTTTGCTTTAGCGCTTTTGTGCGGAGCCTGCTCTTGCTTGTTTGTTTAGTCTGAAGTTGGCTGTTTTTATTCCTACTTGGCTTGCTTTTATAGCTGATATTGTTAGCCGTCATGAGTGTCCTCAGACTGAAAGGAGGGCAAATAGGTTTAAATACATGAAGCCCACACTGGCGTACAGAAGTGGATTCACTGTATTTTGAGCCTGATCTGTTTTAGAAGTGTACACTCTGTGTGTGTGTCTGTGTGCAGGATAGAGGTCCTGGCTGTAACAAATAACTCCACTTAATGCTCAGGTAATTGAATGCTGTGACAAATTTAGTGGTTGTTTATATAGGATTAAGCTGCCATGAAACTATAGGAGGGGACATACCACAGCATTTTCAAGTAAGTGCTTCTCATAGACTGTGTGTTTTTAGATGTGTACATAATTTCCGTGAAACCAGGGACGGGCAAGACATGGCCCATGGGCTGCATTTGTCCCCCTGAGTTCCAGTGTCACTGCTGGTCTCCTGAAGTCTGGCAGTGTGGCAGCAACAAAAAACTTGGCTTTTGCTGCCAAAACTGCAGCAGAAGCTTTAAAAGGACTCATTTTGTTTGGAGGCAAGTTATGTTTGCCTTTTTAAGCCGTCATAATTTTTCTGCTGCTGCCGCACTAAATTTCAGCAGGAATGAATTCGGTAGAAATGGAAAAGGCCTCCTCCTCTAACTGAAGTTGCCCACCCCTGCATTAAACACTTGACCTGAAAATTAGGGGAACCTTAGTTAATCTTTTGAAGGTGTTGCTCCTGTTAGGTTTCCATCTTGCAACTAAGTACTTTATTTCTGGGTGGAGATATTTCTGGGTAGAGAGATACTGGGTATAGTGTATTGCTAACAGCAATTGTAAATGGAGTTACTAGGTGGTAACATAGCAAATTCGCCTCTGAGTAAGCATGCATAAGATTGTATTATTAGTATCTGAGGACTGTGCTAATGGTGTGTATTGAGAGATAAGTACAGGGGGGGAGGGGTGAGAGGGAGAGAATCAGCTAACTAAGGATGTTATTGGGTATACAGGCTCATTTTTTGTTTATAGCCTATTGTTAAACATATTTTGCAGAGGGGTTATGTGTGTGTGTGTGTGTTGCTGTGATCTCAAACAAATTTACACAACTCGAGCAATTTTCAAAATGAGCATGTATGTATGTACATGTGTGTGCCCGATGATGATGATGATGATAGACCCCTGTACATGGTACTTGAAAGCACCAGAGGGCTAGCCCCTGCCCCAATTATGGAATGGCCAGGAGTCAGAAGTGCTGGGAGATGGAGCCCAAAGCAGCTGGAGACACCAAATGAGGGAAGGGTGGCATTCGGAAAAGTTAGTTCTCCAGTACTGTCTTCAAGTCTCTGAAAAGCAATGATCTAGTGTAGACAGGCAGGCTTAAATCCTGACAAAATAAACAGTTAAGTAATTCCTGGGGAGTCTCTAGGATTTAAAGGACATTCCTCATTTGGTTTTATTTTTCCACAAGCAGATTGCTGTGTAAACAGATTAGCTGCTAAAATAAAATTGTCCACTCATCTCCAACAGGCTTTTGATAGTCTTTTTGAGCTGGTATCACCCCCCCCCCCCCCCAAATCTGGTGTCTTGATCTCCTGTCTACAACCCACAGTATGTGATGGAGTTTTGTTTTTTTTCTGTGCTGAATCTGAATTTGGATTTCAAATGTGCCAGCATGGGATGGTGGAAGAAGTTTAGTAGACGTATGATTCCCTGTAAATGGCAAGAAAGAAATGCAGCTTTCCATCAAAGAGAATGTTAATCGTCCGCCTTTCTCTCCCTCCAGCTCATTCAAGATCATGGTCTGCAATGGGAGATGAGGCTAGATATACTACCGGGACAGTCAAAGGAGCTACAAACCCATCTTTGATTTATTTGGTGGGAGCCCCCTGCACCAAGGCCTTGCTTGACTGATTTCCGGCTCTGTGTCACTCTGAAGGGAAAGCGATGACGGCAGGGTTCTTTGTTGCGGAATTCAAATCCCCTGTGCAAAGGAATAAGGACAGCCTGGGCTGAATCCCCCTGGTGCTGTATGGGAGTGAGTGCAGGAGGTGGGGTGCCTCCGCCTGCTTCTCGCCTGTCCTGTACGAGCCACTTGCTTGAAAATAGTGTATTATCTATTACCAGAGTTTAAACAGGCCAAATGAAAAATTTCCTTCAGCACCGGTCCTGGAATGTTCCTAAGTCTACCAATAAGAGGACTATGGGAAATGTTTCCTTATGGAGAACCCTTCCTCCTGCCCTTCTACTTGTGTATGTATTTATGGGTTTTGCACTGGCTTTCAAAGTGAACTAAGCAAGCAGTATCTCTGAAGGCACAGGAAAAAAGCAGAAGTTGATATTTGTTGTGTCCCCTCCCCCCACCTCAACACACAGACACACTCGTTCCTAGTGAATTCATTTGCACAAAATGCTAGACTTTACTTCATCCTATCTGATTGAAGGACAATTTCAGCCTGACCTGTGGATTGAAGCAACCAAATTAGAATGCCTTGGGGATTGATGCCGTTGAATACAAAATACTGGAATACTGTACCTGAGTGAATCCTACTCTGGTTGGGATTTTGAAAGTGTAAAATATGTTGCAAGGCATAGCTGTGGCCTGGTGCTGAAAATGTAAGATGTGAGTCTTTCCGAAACACCCTAGACTCTTCTTGGGGTAGATGAGCAATGGGCAACTAGTGGCCCTCTAGATGTTTTGGCCCCACTCCCTTCAGCCCTAGCCAGCATTGCCAACCAAGAGGGTTCTGGAAGATTTAAGTCAAAATAAATGCAGGACCACATGTTAACCATCCCAATCAAACGGTGTTCCAGGGAACATGCGATTCCTTGGAAGCTTTACAGGGTGTGGAAAGATCAGTGGTGGACAAGCTTCGCTGAAACATAGGAAGCTGTCTTGTGTTGAGTTGGATGCAGCTTAGCATTACTTGCACTGATTGGAGCAGTTCAACAGGATTTCGGACAGGAGACCTCCCCACTCTTACCTGTAGCTGCCTAGGTTTGAGCGCAGGCCAGAGTATGTGCTTGTCCCTGAGTTACAGGGCAACTCATTCACCAGTGACACTCCCACTGCTCTTTCCCGGATTTTGCAGGGGAAGGCAAGGGCTGAAACTGACCTCACTTTAAATCCATATCTAGCAGCCATGCCTCCTTTACTTTTACTCTAGAATAGATAAAAAAGACAATTCAGATCTTAAACCCCCTTTTAAGCCCCATGTTAGCGTTCCAGTCTGGACCTGGGGCCCTACATTTGCTGTTGAGCAGGAAGAGAAGAGAAGTCCTGGTGATTAGATGTAGACTCAAAGTAATATCTGGTTTGGCTGTCAGTGCTGTCGGGCAGGGATGGGCAGAATTCATACTTCCTGGATCTGCTTTGGTTTTCTTCCTAGAACCAACCAGAGCCTGGTGCAAAATAAATGCACTGTGAATTAAAGAATTATGACTTAGCATTACCGCAAGCTTTCTAAATTTCAGCAGTATAATTTAGGGCTGTGTGGGAGGAAAGTCTTTTTGTTGTCGGCATTTTTAAACAATTGGGAGTCAGAAATCAGCCAGCCTGCTCATCCACTGAAAATCACTTGGAAATTTACCAATAGTTTCTACCCTTCTTCCCATCCCACAGTTCTAAGGCAACTGAGAGGCCCAACAGAGTTCCTTGAGAAGTGTCTGTGTACCCTAGCATATGTCCAAGAAAAACCCTTTAAATGTTCAGGGATTTCTGGGGAATGATCAGGGTACTCTGGCTGACATCTTAGTGTGGGAAGGGTTCGCTGAAGTTAGAACTAGAAACCAGTGTTGGGGACTCGCATTGAGTGACTCGCTCCCAAGTCTGATTCAGATCATGTCAGCAGCTTGACTCCAACTTGACTTGGGAGCAATGGATGAGTGACTCGACTTGAAATTTCTATTCTTTTTATGACCAAGTTGCTTTTGGGCATGAGGGAGGCAGTGGGAGGGAGGGACATGGGGTTGGGGCCAGGAGGAGGGGTTTGTGATGCGGATAGTCCCCAGATTATGTACTCAAGAATGCGCAGACTGTCATAAGCCCTATATGAATATCTCTAACAAAAAGCCATGCATATCTCTAGGGAACTACCCAATGCGTTTGGTGACATGTTGTCAGTGGCCCTGTAGTTCCCTAGAGATATCCACGACTTTTTGTAGAGATAGAGATTCTCTAGAGATACTCATGGGCTTTTCATTCCATAGAGTCTGCTCAAGCGTACCCAAGGCAGTGTGTTTCAGGACACATGTAGTGCCTCAAGGGTGAAGCAGAACCACGGCTAAACAGTTTCTGAGAAAGGCAGAAGCAGAGGTGCCAAGGTGACGTCTCCCTACTCCTCTGTTGTTGTTTTAAAGCTTGAAATCCTGTTTTTATTCATAACTTGCTAATCCCTGTGGTAATGTTAAGCCTAACATTAACTAATGGTGATGGAGATGGACCTGGTACTGGAGAGTCAGGGTTTCATTGTGCTGCTGGAGGGGAGGCAGTTACCACTGGAGTCGCGTTTTCAGAAGTTTGCCTCAAGGGTTGTTTGTACAATCATTTTTTTCTCATTCTAAATGGCCTTGCAGCAGCTGAAGACCTGGTTACAAGAGCGAATGCAAGAGGGGGACTCAACCAGTATTAGCTAGTCCATACTACAGAACTGACAGCAGAGAGAGAGCGAGAGAGCGAGAACCTGTCCGAATAGAATTTGCCAGGCTTGATCTCCTCCAGAGTGGCCAACAGCCCTGCAAATATTACGCAATTCTATGAAAAGAAACAAGTTGTGATTATTTTCTCTGTTTTGTTTGGAACTGTGGCATGATGTTTTAGTGAATATGGAAGTGTTTCTTCAGTGTTTTATATGCATGGAAAAGTAAAATGTATACATACACTATGACAGACATTTGGCCTGCTCATATGATCCAGCTTGCATACAAATTTGACTTAAGGACTTTCTCAGGAACAGAAGTTACCCAAAACCTGATGACCAGTTACGGCTTCAGCTCTTTTTGGTGCATTTAGATTTCCTCGGCAGGAAGCGCAATAGCACTTCTGCTGCCTCTGCTCTGTTCCCATGCATTTCCAGGGAGAATAACAGCACCAGGCTGGGGGCCAATCATGTTGAGAAAAGAGTTTTCCTAAATTGCAATCTTTATAAATTCAAATAACACCTCAGCTTTGTTTAAATAAAGTGGTGGTTGAAATAAAGGACTTCAATGCATCACTGAGAGAAGTGCAGCTGGGAATGTTGGGGGGCGGGTTACAACTCTCCCACCAGCCCTGCCACCACCTCCCTTTTTTCTGTTAGAGTTGGCTCTTGGGACATGAGATTTCACTTGAAACTTCCTTGCAATGCCTTGAGACTCAACCTGGACTTGAAATTGAGACTTGAGTCAAGACTTGGAGTAAAGGACTTGAACACATCACATAGAAACTGACTGGGAGGTCTGGTGGCATTATGTGATATGTCTGAATCTGCAATGCAGGCACATGTGCATCAGAGGCACACTTTTGTGGTAGATGTCAGGATGAATCTATCCCTTAATTTATTAAATCGTACTTATTTACTAAAATAATTTAGTAGCCGTCTTTCATGGGCTCATGTACAAGGCTAAAGAATGAAAACTTTTGTGGTGAGAGTTTTTTAAAAGTCAAAAATAGATAATATGGTATGTAGTTAAATGAAAAGAGGGAAGAAGATTGTGGGCTTGAATTGTTTGTATTGCACGTTGTTTCAGCCATCAGTAGGCTGAAAATTGTTTGATATTAAAGCACTAAAAGACTCCAGAGTGTACTTGTATCACCTTCAGGCAGAATTGCAATGCAGAATTAGGCTGATGCGCTGCCTTGTTTCTTTAACTGTTAAGTTATATTTAATTCAAAATTGATGTCAAATATGCAGTAAAAGGAGTAGTCTTACATAATCCCTTCATACGGCAGTAGCTGACAAATGCATTTCTAGGCGGGCTGAATGTTAGACAAAAGGAACGTAGATGGGCCCACTAATAATACATAATATTGTTACAGCGCTTTAGCGCTCAAAGGGTTTTGAGTACTTTATCTCTGTAATCCATTCACAACCCTGAAAGGCAGATTGGTTTTATTATCCTGCATTACAGAAGTGGGACTGAGATGGAGAGATTGAGTGACGTGCCTCTGCAGGCAGAGTGGCCAGGAGTTTGTGTGGCCACTGACACACTGCAAAGAAGAGGGAGCAGATCAAGCCAACAAGAGGAGGCAGATTTTGCTTAGCAAGTGCTGGGATAATTTGTGTGCATTGGCACTAATATAGGCATAGCTGCTACAGTTTAAGTAGAAACCAGTACATCTCACCATAAGCAGGGAGACTGTGACTAGGCAACCCAGCTGTCCGCTCAGCTGCTGCCCAAGTGTTAGCTGATGATGGAGAGCTGTAAGGCCAAGCTCTACCTTCTGATGGCTCTTCATCCTTAAGCCAGACTGGATTTAGAGGATGCCTTCAAAGAGAGGACTGCCTGTCCTCTGGCAGTGCTTCAAATAGACAGCTGCTTTCTGCAAAGCATTCCTGTGTAGCAGAGCCAGGATGGCAGGGCAGGAGAGCAGTGAGCAGGAAAACTTAGGAATAGGTGTTGTTCTTGCTCTGCCTGTGAGCTAGCATTGTTGCTTAGCTGTTCTCTGGCATTTGGTTCCTTAGCTGGGCTTGCTCATATCCAACCATTTGCTCGTATCAGTCTTCCCCCATCTATATAGAAAGTTAATTCCACTGCATGGAATGCAGGGTGATGCTAACCACTGCCCCAAATGTTTCTTCATGATGACTGACATTCTGAAGAAGTTCTGCAAGTTAAGACAACACTTTCAGCCATTTTATAACACACTTTTATTAGTTGTGGGGAGTGGAAGGAACTTCTTGGTTTCTGAAGGATCACCTGATAATCCTTTTCATTGTGTCTGCTGGATTCAGTTTGCCAGGCATTGCCTTGCAACCTTTTTCTGTAGTCCGAATGCTTGCTTTAAATATTAAAACAAATGAATTGGAGGTTCTTAAAACACTGGATTGTGTGATCTGTACAACATTCTGTAGGCTATCGACATTGGTGTGGAATTGCGGAATATACTTCAAGTTGCATATGTCATATTTGACTTCTTGATTAGACCTGTGGTCAGAGGCTTCTGTTATCTGGGCACTGTACTTGCTTTTAGTTCCTCTTTGTTTCTGGATTGAGTTCCTGTAGAGCAGCTGGGGTCTGGCATCAGTTTGCAAGAACACCCAAAAGCAGTACAGTTCAACTGAACATTTAATGGCTTGACTCCATTGGGCTTTATCTGTTCTTTGCAACACCCAAGAAGAAGAATTTGTAGTTGGCCCCTCTGATCCTGGTTCTTACCTGGGTGGAATTGAGTTCAGGGTAAGTGCTTTCAAAATAAGTGCCTTCAGACCAGTAAACACAGAGCACAATTAAAATTCAGGCAGTTCCCAAGTTACAAATGAGTTCCATTCCTGAGAAAACAGAAATTCATCTTTAAGTTGAATCATGTATGGTCAGCCCTTCACATTCATGCGGGTTAGGGGCACAGGACCTCCCATGAAAGTGGAAAAGCCAGGAATATCCCCTGCCCAAACTCAAAGGGGCCTCCTCATTGCAGCAGTGAAATGGCAGAGAGATTTCCCTCTCCAGATGTGCAGGAAATCATGCATGGAAGGAAGGCATGCTTCAGAGTCCTCCCTCTCTACCCCTTCTCTCTATGGTGATGCTTTGGAGGTCTTCCTTCTCTCCCCTTCTGCTTCTTTCTTTATGGTGATAATTATTTCTTGCAGTAAAAATTCAAAATTTAAAATTAATAGACAGTTTTATGGCAGATGGTACATAAGTATGGGTTGCCTGTTACTTAGACATTTGTAACCTGGGGACTGCCTATATCAATTAAATCCTGTACTTAAATTAGAAACCATTTAAATACCCGAGGAATAAAAATAATTTAAGCTAACAACAAAAATAAATAAACCAAAATAGAGTGGATGCTGGTGGAGGCTTCTTCAGGGGAGAGCTCCATAACCACAAATGAGAAAGCTGCTTTCCACACTAGCCAGCTGCTTGATCATGGAAGGTATTGGTACTCTGGGAGCAGCTCCCAGTGCACAATCATCGTGTTTAGGCAGGTTGATGTGAGAGACAGCCCTGATGATACCTGAGTCTCAAACTGGGGAGGATTTTAGAGGTCAAACTGGCAGGCTATGAACCCATTGAGTGTCCCAGTCAAAATGCTGACTGCTTTGTTTTGAGCCAATTCAGAAATAGGTCTACATACAAAACCATTCCAGCAGTGTCGACAGATGCCACTAGAGTGTGGATCACCATTGCTGGATGGTCCCTCTCAAGGAAAGGGCACAGTTGGAGTACCAGCTGAAGCACTCTGAGGACACCTGGACATCAGCTCACAAACCTGGGTCAAGAAGTTCTCTCAAGCTGTGGGGGGATCCAGAACAGATTCAAACAGTTCCTCCTACCCCTCAAACTTATTCTTCCCATCTTTTCAAAGTTAGAAGTGAAAGGAATTATGAGTAAGTTTGCAATTTAACCTTTTTAAAGAAATAAAGGATATTTGTAATTGTGGTATAACCCAAGTTTAGGGCCTACCAGTATTTTAGAAAAAAAAAGGTTGACATTAAGTCTTTCTAAGCAACTATGCTTTGTACTTATTTAGGGGAAGAAAGGTGTAATAGATGTCTGAAGAACTTCTGGCCAACTAAATCAAACATCGACCACCATATATTGTAAGTACTCAACACTTTTGTTGTTGAGTACCTACACTAGGCAGACGGAAAAGATTCATTGAAAGTAGAAGATTTATTAAAAGTCCCTCATGGACTGCTGTACATAGCCAAGAAAGCTACTTTTGGTTTGAACAGTCACAGATTTTGTCAGCCGCTGAACTATATTTACCCTGAAAACAAACTCTGTGTACACCCTGGAGGCAAAAGATTTGGAGAAAGGCACAGGCAAAAATGAGCTGGTTTGCTTGTGTGGCCTGCCAAGAGGTCTGCTCTTCAAAAATCCTGCATCATGTTTTGCTTTCAGCCACTGATTAAAGGGGGTTGTTGATCTGGGGCTGAAATGTTGATTAGTTTATCAGTTAAGGGTGCAATTCTGTGCATGATTGGACATTTAAAAAGGTCTTGCTGTACCCAACATTCCTCAGCCAACTGGCTGGCGAGTGCTGGGAACTGTAGGCCTTCCCCCGAATCTGAGCAGGAATAGGATTCAACCCTAAATCATTTGGTTCCTTTTTTGTATAAGATCTTGCAAGCAACAGAGTAAACCATAGTCAATAGAAGCGCTTTGAGAAATCCCGCTATGTGGTGGTTAGCACTGCATCTGTTTCTGGAGGTGGAAGGTTAAAGTACCTGTTGCTGCACAGTTGAATTGGCTAAAATATTGTTTGGAAGTGTTCTAGGCATGAAGTCCAAGTGGCACAGCAAGGGTTAGTAAAAAAATAGCCATAATGTTGACAATCTTCCCCAGTTCTCAGCCCTCTTTCTACTACTACACTGCTTTTTACAGCATGCTTTTATTTGTTGTCTGTGAAAATGTGTGTTTCCCATTGTGCTTTTTCTGAATGTTTCTTAACTGAAAAATGGATTTCTTTCCCTACTATGAATAGACCCTTTGCAGTGAGATCCTCTGTCTGAGAGGGATTTAAAATATTGCTCTCTTTGTACGGCAAGTGGTATATTTCCTGGTACCTGTTAAGTCCTTGTTTTCATTTTCACAAATTCCCAGTGGTGTTTGGTCTTGTCCCATGAATATCTTGTTTGCTTCATTTTCCATATCCACACTTGATCATGGTCTCCCTTTATACCCCCAGCTGTTGTGTATATTTTAGTAGTTCAGAACTTACTGTTTCTTTGGTAGACCAAGAAACAACATGCAAAATATTTAATCTGATGTAGTGTTTAGACTCGGCTTGTTTTTTCCTTTTCTTTTTTGAGACTGTGGACGAGTATCTTCATATATCTCTGTGTTTTAACAGTCTGGTGTGGACATCAGTGCCAACAAGAGTAAATAGCTTTGCTATGGTTTCTGGGTGCCTCTGGTCTATGTTTCTGGATAGAAGCTGCTTGAACTTACTGAATTAAGTGCGACATTCATTTTAAGAACTATCACAAGCAGCTGTCCCTCTTGGTTTTTGTCCACCAGTGATGCTGTCATGCTTGTGGGTTGTTTAGGTTTTTTTTTGCGGGGGGGGGTGGGAGATTTTAAAGCTGCTTACAAGTGGCTTCCTTGTTAAAACATCTTGCGTCTTTTTATTTAAAAAATCACTGGTCTAAATGAACATTTTTATTAAAAACACATGCCTGTATGCTTCAAAAAATTTGGAAGCATGTGCAAATGACAGGGTCATATGTTGGGGCAGTTGAATGAAAAGGTGAGAAAGGGCAAGAAAAGACATCATTGTGAATGATGCTAAATTATGCTTAGATAGTCTTCTTCAACGTGTAGTTTAGGGCATCTGGAGTGTTCCAACTTCCATCATTGCCAGCCAGCATGGCTAAATGCCAGGAATGTGGAGAGTTGTAGTTGAGTGCATCTAGAGGAGAGCTGTACTTCCTTCAGAAGTACAGGTATCTTGTTTGCATGTTAAATATTAAGTTTGTGGGGGAATAGGCTGACCTATTCTTTCTGACTGGGAATTCTGGGAGAATAGCCAGGTCCCCATTCTGATTGCTGTCATCACCTTCATCAGGGCTGAGGAACTGAATAAACTCAGAACCAGATGGCATATTCCATCTGAAGGTCTTCTCCTTGCTGTAGATGAGTTGACATACTCTTCTGCTTCATACTTACAGGTGTACCATTGAGGGGTCCCATTCACACCATGTTGAATATAGCCCCTTCCTGAAAGGAAGATCTGCACATGAGGGTCAGCATGGAGCAGTTGAGCCATGCATTAAAACATGTGGACACTGTCTATGGAGACTTGTATCAAAACTAAACATGGATGTCTTTAAGGTGCCACAAGACTCTCTCTGTGTGGGGTTTTGCTGCAGCAGATTAATGTAGCTATGCCTCTGAAAAAAAGGTTAGATCATGTCCAATGGGTGCATGTTTGTTCAGAGCTCAGCCACAGGGATAGAACCAAATGGACAAGCATTTGTGAATGGGCACAGAGTGTTTGGAGATAGTACTGTTCTGAGTTTTCAGAGAAGCAGGTTATTTGATAGTGCTTCCTTTAGCAAATAAGCATTTTCTCAGGCTCTCTTCTGAACCCTGTCTCCATTTCATTTGAAATGCTTCTAGACAAATGACAAGAAAATAGTGGGGGTCTGCATCCCCTGTAAAAATGCATTATGCATGATTTGAATCAACGCTGTATCCTAGCAAGCAGACTTGGGCCTCTTGCCACTGGTTCATAAATAATTGTGGGACAAGAGCTGCGAGTATGGCAAGATTTGGGCCCAGTGGCCTCCTGCAAAGAAAATTAGCGTATCTGATAGCCAACCAAACAGTGCTCGACTGCGGTCGCAATTGGATGAGGGAAGGGTTAGATCAGGGAAAGGCAACCCGATACTCTCCAGATATTTTGGACTACAGTTCCCATAATCCCTGAGATTTGGCTCTGTTGGCTAAGGTTTATGGGAGTTGCATTCTAAAATATCTGGAAGGCACCATGTTGCCTAACCCTAGTTTGCAATATCTTTGACTAGTCTGGACATCTGCAGGTGCAGTGCATGAATATAAGATTTGATACAGGACAAAGAATCTGTTGTCTTTCACATTTCTCCGTGATGCAGAAAAAAAAACAGGTGGGCAATGTGGTATTAGAAGAAACTGGATGCGTCCATGTGGGGGTTGTAAGCCCTACTTTAACTAGTCCTGCTGAAATGAACATCAGTCATTGTCTGCAACCATATATGTGCACTCACCTGGGTGCATGTGAATAGAGGAAAACTGGGATTTTTATTTTGGAATGCAGCATCTCTACAGTACTGGATATAGCTTCTCATTAAAAATAATGCCTCACTGCTATTCAGACCGCTTGGGAGACCTACAGCTTTCTGTAGTAGCTGCCGCCCAGGATCTGACACAGTAGACAGTTTTATTAAGTTTCTTTCTGTATGCTCCACTCCTCAGTGTTGCCCCATCTAGAAAAAGGCCCTGCCTCTTTTAAAAGAGGTGGCTGACATTATGAAGCCCCAACAAACAGCCTTTAAAGAAGAGCGTGAGCTGCACGTGCGCATTGCTGCCCGACTCATCGAAGGCTCGCCACATCACTCCCCCCCCACCACTCAGGATGCTTTCTTGGAACTCCCCTTTCAATTCACACAATGATTCAACTATTTTCACTTGCTGTGTCTTTTATGTAGCAAATATACTGTATTTTGTTGCCTATTTTATATTAAATTGGTTATCGGGATGCGTGCATCAGCTTCGTTTTGTGCTTCTTATTCCTGACGGAAACTCATCTGTCTCAGCAGGCAAATTTGACTAATCCCAATATCAGCGAGTCTTTACATAACTATTTGCTGTTCACTTAAGACCCTGTGTTTACCTAGCACATTTGTGCATTATTGTATCCTTGAATTATTTAATAAAACCAAGCAAGGAGACTGCACTCTCAGAACAGAATACAAAATCAAGGCAGGGGGATGTTTTCCTTCCCATGCAGCTCTTTTCTTAACACTAACATAGGTGACATATTTATTCCAAGCATAAGTTGCTGTGTTGTGTTAAGGTTAAATACTAAAATAAATAGAGTGTATGGGCGTGCACATGGTTTTCTTAGGATTCTTCATGGTTGGTTTAGCTGTTCCTAAGTCCCTATTATGCAAACTAGAAGGGAAACTGCACATTACGCAGTTTGGGTAAGATTTGGGCCCAGTGGCCTCCTGCAAAGAATATAAGTACTGAAGAACTTGTACTGAAAATCCAGGGTTGGGTTCTTAGAAGAAAAGTAGTTTTGGGAGGCTACAGTTTTTGAGTGGAGCAGTGGGAGGGGATGCCCTTGAGCCTTTTCTTGGCAGTTTCAAAATTGCTCCTCTCTACTTTGTAAATACGTAACTGGAATTTCTTGTGTGGGGGGTAAGCCCCTGGGATGGCGGAGTTGGATGTCTGTATAGGCAGAAGAGAGACAGTTAAGTGGGGCCCCTCCTCATGGCCCTTCCGCTTGAAATTCACTGTGTTGCTCCTGTTGTTGTTGCATTGAAAAAGGAAAGAAAATAGAGTGCTTACTTTTGCTCTCAGTGGTGGGGCAGTGTCCTTTGCTAATTAACGTAGGTGTGAGGGGGAAATGGAAGTAGCTGCAGAGTATAGGTCCCTCTGTGTAGGATTTACCCTATTGCAGTGGAGAATTAGTTCCTGCTGCAGCCAACCTGGCATTCCGGTTGCGTGGAGTTAGGCAACTTGGTGCCTGTGGGTGCCAAAACAACACAAATTTCTTAGTCCCCCCGAGGTACTGTACCCTTTCCACCCTAATTTAAACACAAGGAGAGCAAATAAGGGCGTGCTTCCTGGCCACTGGAATCCATTCAAAGCAAAGCGATTCTTCAGCGGCTGGCATCGTCCTATCCCGTGAGTGCCCCCGGGCCCCATGGGTGAGACTCAGGACATTTTGCAGAAATGAAGACAGTAGACAGCAGCAGGCCGACGCTTTCCTCAGCAACACACCCAGCGGCCAAGGAAAGGGGACAGAAAGAAAAGGGGATACCTGTCCCTTCTGTCTGGTGGAGTGAGCAGATTAAAGTGAGCTCTCTCAAGCTGAAGCAAGCCATGGAGTGTGAGGACAGGAAGGTAGTAGGGAGCAGAAACCCAGCAGAGCCTGGAGGACCCCTCTGTGGGGAACTGTGGGGTTGGGGTGAGTTGTGTGCTTGCATGTTTGCATGACTGGGACCTGTGTGAGGAAGAGAGAAGGGGTTTCGCAGGGATTTTGGAGTAATCCTGCAAAAGAGTGAGTGGGGGGGTTTGCATGCTTGTGGTAAGGACAAGAATGGAGGAAGAGTTTCTGGGTATGCGTCATGGATGCCTGGGGTGCTTGTGTGCATCAGTGTGTGTGCATGAACAAGCCAGTGAAAGAGGCTGTGGATGGGGAGCTGGGACACACCTGAGGGAATGTGGAGAGGGTGTGTATTGCTGATGCCCAGGCCAGCTTCTCAAATAGCCAAATGTCCCCACGGGCCTACTCCTAGTTTAGCCTGCTTAGTCAGAAGTGAATGAGTCCCACGGAGTTCGGCGCTAAGCAGGTATAGGATTGCAGCCTGCAGCAATTAGAACGGCACTTAACATTGCATGAAAAACCTCTTACAGTCTGGAGTGCCAGAGCTAACGTGTATTACGAGCAGTAAATAGAATATGTGTATCATTTATATTAATGTACGTATTGCCAAACCATAGTAAGGAAATACTGGATTTAAAAACAAAACCAAAAGCTTTAGTGCTACGATAAAAAAAAAAAAAAATTCTTCAGCGAGCCTGCCTTAGAGAAACTGTAATTTCAGATTCCTCAGTATGGGATTTGTAGAACACGAAGGTTTGAATCCAGGCTAAGATATTAAACTTCAGCCCCATTAAGTCAGTGGGACCTGGCAGTCAAGACTGACTTTGCATTTTATCTACTACAGGGCTACGTGCAACCAAGTCTGGATCCAGCCAGTCATATTTGGCTTCTTAAACGCATTTTCTGCTGTGTGTTGTTGCATGCCCATTTTCCTCCGCAACCACACAGCCAAAAAAGTCGATTTTAAAAAGGAAAAAGTGGATGTTCGCGGCAATAGAGGATGCCTGTGCAGTTTGTTGGCCGCTTGTTGTACGCCCCGGATTGTTATTGTTTTTCTTAGAGCTACTGAAATACAGCCCACTGAATTGCATCATTATTTCAGCATCTTTGTTTGGCCCTGGAGTGCCTTGGTTAAAAGTGCCATCTAGCTTGAGAACTCCGGAATGTTTTTCCTCTGAAAGCATGTGTCTTTTTAATACGTCATGGCTCAATTATCACATTCAATTTTGGCTGCCAAAGTAGCCGTATATATTGTCTAGCAAGTGACAAGCTGGGCCTTTATCTGTGCCTGGCTGTTTGCCAGTTGCTTAATTGAAGCTCTGTGTTTGCTATGTGTCAGATCTTACAGTGGTCTATTACACAGAGCTAAAACAATATTTTGAAAATGTTTCAAATGTAAACCAACCCAGTGCCTAAGAATTTATGCTTTCTTATTCGATCGTCTCCTGCTTGGATTGTAGAGCTTGGTCATTTAAAGTAGGTTTTGTTTTTATGTTGTGCGGATCGACGTGCTTCTGGCCTCTAGTATTCATTTTGGAAAATTAATGTCAGCATTCAGCAACGTTGCTGACACTTTCCCCTGTCTGCCCCATCTCCCCAAAAGGCTGCAGTGATTAAAGCTGTGTCTCTGCCTGTAATTCCTCATCTGAAGAACTCATGTCGCACTTGTGAGCTACACGGGCATTTTTTCCTTGATTTATAGGATGCAGCTAACATGTGAAGAGGTGTCGCCAGTTATCTGTGTCTTCTCCCAGATCCAACTTCATCAAGGGCCCAGATGTCAGGTTGTGTCATACTTAGGCTATGCTAATTGCGGTTCCTTTTACCTTAGTTTTGCGAGCATTTGGGAAATGTTACCCCTTCTCTTCCATTTTCATCATCCCAGAGCTGGCAACCACCAGACGTCTGGGATGCGGTTGTAGTCACAGGCAACATGTTGTTTTGCATGATTTAGGTGTCCCAGCCAAAAGTAGGGGAACGCCTTCCCATCCCGCTGCAAGTATAGATGGTCATATCATATGAGACCAGTGCTGTATCCTCTAATGTATCAGAGACAACTGAACATTGACAGATCAAGGGCCTTATATCTTAAAGCCAGGAAAACCAAAGGGGAATGGAGAGAAGAGTGTTACGTGTGTTATAAAAGAAGACAAATCTTCAATAAAATATTAACTGTTATAATAAAAAGAAAAGAATGTGCACTTGGCAGGTGCATATTTGTTTGTGTTTCACAAAGTAGATAGGCATGTAGTGTTTCTGGATTGTGTCTAATGTTATAAATCCAGTAAGCGATAGTTGAAGTTTGGAGACTATTTAGCTTTTGCTGGACCAGATGGAATTATGAAACAGTACACCGCCAAATCCCAGTGTATTTCACTTTTTTTGGGTTTTGGGTGGGTACTACCCCATTAACGAGAACAGGATGTGGTCTCTGGAAAACGAGTTGGTTGAGTGTGATGGGGTGAACACTGAGTTTATCTGATGCCTGAAGACAGTGACAAGCAGCTGTGTTAGCCTCATTTGATTGCTATTTATGGAGCGTTGCAGAGTAGTAAGCAGCAATGCTTTACGGTGAAGGAACTACATCAGATCTCAAGGGCTGCTCACAGTGTCTTATTTTTGACTCTGAAGGGTGACTTTCTCATGCCTGCATTTCCGCCTGACAAGACCCTTTCAGCACATTATAAACAGTATGTGAAGTGCTGGGATTACTCTCTGGTTGGTGTTTCTCCCTGGCTTGACTTTCTCCCTCTTCTCCTTCAGTCCCCAACATCAAGCTCTTGGAAGAAAGTTTACAGTTCTTAGAAGTGGATGTCTCTGAAAGTCAGATTATAATTTTTATTGTCTCATCCATATTGGCTAGATTTAAAGCCTTGCTGTGTGTTGTACATACTTGTCTGCCATGTAGCTGTTAAAGATGAGAAGCAGGTCAGAAAAAAAAAAGAGATGGCGCCACCAGTTCAGCATCATTACCGGCTTTTAAGAAGGCCCCAAACATTTAGTATTTTGCTTTAACCTCCTCCTGATGAGGTTTTATTGGTCTGTGTTGTGCTGCAGTTGTCTGCTATAAGTTTCATTTGATGCTAGTGTTGCGAGGTTTTCTTAGATTTTTTTGCTGTCTTTGCTCATTGATTGTGTTTTTGCTATTCTGTCTTACTACGTTGGTTCTGGTTATGTTTGCATGCCACCTGAGCAGAGCTCCTGCCCAGAAAGGTAGTCATGAAATCTTTTAAATAAATCATGCATTGCATACAGAAGGATTCAAATGTAGATTTTGAGTCCACCATTCAAAATCCTGGATAGATGAGTCCATCACTTTCATTTTCTAGGAAATAACTTTTAAACTTGATCTTCTTTTTGACCTATTTATGAAGGGATATGTGAATTTTGGTGTGTTCTCCTCAAAAAGCAAGCCAAACAATTCACAGTAAATTTCCAGTGAGCGCATAGCAATATTAAAATCATTACGTTTTCAGATACTAAATGTTGAGGTGTGCTGAAAACATAGGGGATATGTTTCCTTGGACACTTCAGAGGTGAAAAAGATTCTCACCTTGAGTATTATGTGGGGGGAGATATTGTTGAAAAGGGAAGAAAATGATCAATTAGAAGTGAAAGCAAGAATTTGCAAGAAGCATTACTCTTGTTGTCACTAGGCTGTTGTTGCCCTCCGTGATACTGTCACATCACAGTCTTTCACTAACTGTGTAATGCTGTGATGTCATAGCATTCACCCCATGATGCTTGGCTGGCTGAGATCACCCCAGGTTGGCAAAATCCTTAGACGTGGGTTTGAAGGTAGTGCAGGGGAAAGGAATTGTTTTGCCTTTTACTGTAAGTGGCAGCTAAATGGTGTATTGCAGAGTTTTTCAAGTGTGCATTTGACTCTTGTTCTACTAGTGCTCCTTTTGTGCTAAAAATAAAAATTGGTGAACACTCAGAGCATAGCCCTAATTGAAGCATTAATGTATCTGTGTTGTTTCCTTTCATACTGCTTTCGTCTTCATTAATTCCATGTGCACAGGAAATCTATATTCTACAACAAGGACATCCAAATGTTGTGAGGAGGCCAGCATGTACAAATTAAGCAAATCTGCATTTTATTTTATTTTATTGCATAATTATTCATCCAGGCTTAGCCAGTGGAGAAAAGTTTTCTTAATGAAAATTAAAACTCTGTTTAACCACCACTGTGGGTGATACCTCCCTTTTTGCCTTTTCTCTCCCACTTGTTTCACCCCCAGTCCTTGAGGGCAGATTTGGTGGGGTGATGGAGGAGCTATAGCAGGGAGGAAAAAGAAATGGCTTGTGCCAGCAGTTACCACTCTGCTGGTGGCTGGTCTCTGCTGGATTTCATCCGTTCTTTTTCGTTCTAAGCAGGAGCAAAAGACAAAATGTTTGGCTCCTTCTGTGGCAACAGCATTCACACACTTGCCATGGCTGCCTCTATGGGAAAGCTAGCATAAAAGCTTTGTTAGCTCAGAGCTGCTGCTTCCAGGGAGGTTGTGATAGCAAAGGGCAAGGCAGGAAGTGTGTGAATGCCAAGGATTGGTGAGCAAAGAGACGTTCCAAGTGATAGATAGTTCACACGGGAAAATGGCAAGGCCATGTGGTCAGCAAAGCTTGGGTTCCAGCTCCTGAAGACCTGCCTACCTCTGCCCCCTTGAGCCTTTGTTGAAAACTGCCCCTATTTTCCCAGCTTGACTTGGAAACTTTTGAGAGTTGGGCATTCGCATGTTCTGTTTCTTTCATGTTGCACTTCGGAAATGAAGCTCTAGAGATGCCAGAATCTACAGCAGTCTTCTCCAGCCTGGCTAAGGATTCTGGGAGTCGAATTCCAACTCATCAGGGAGGAGGCTGTTCAGCGGCATGTATTCAGTTTTATGTCTGTGCAATACAACCTTTAACTATGCATGCTCCTAAGGTGTCTTGCTCCATGAACCAACCAGTTACCTTTCAGCTCGTTCCTCATGTTGCCACGTATAGCACTGAAGCAAATGTGCAGCCCAGTCCTGTGCATGTTTACTCAGGTGTAAGCCCCACTTTGTTCAGCACGATCCTCATTCCTAGAGAAGTGTGAACAGAGAAGTGTGCACATTCGTAGAGAAGTGTGCAGCCTCCATCTCCCCGAGAATTACCCGGGAGTTATCTCTTCGTTAGTGGCTTTTCATGTTTTGCCTGCTGCGTCGTTGCTACTTGCCAATGAGAGCCCGACTGAAGAGATGGCTTTATGAATGCCTGGAAACAGTCACCGCGCACTGGGCATAGCTGTAGATTTCTGGAGCAATTCATGCAGAAGATTCCTGGAGTACTGTTTCAGGAAACCAAGCAAATCCGCATTGTACAACTTAATGCTTTTAGCCTGTCATTGTAAATTACATTTCCCTTTTTCTTCCCACAGCAAAAATTTGGAAATAAAAATGAGGAACTCAAGCTTTCTTTAAAACATGTTGATATACATACTTTTTAAACAACACACCAGGAAAGAAATTGCATTTGTCCAAAAAAAGAGTTTTAGAGGCAGGAGTTAGACATGTTGGGCTGCATCCAGCTGTGTCCTTTTGTTTCTGGAGGGCTCTTTGATCTAGCAAAGGCTTCCATGGACTGTGGAAGAAGAGAGCTTTCTCCTCCCCTTTCCCTATACAGCCTTCTGTGCCTCCCCACCCCAGATCCACTCCAGGGAGTTTGGGGACCCTCCAAAAAAAGTACAAGAGTTTGCTGGAGGGGTTGCAGTTACAAGAGAAAAGGGAAAGTTGTGAAGTTGGTTCCCGCCTCCTCCTGTTCGCACAAACCTCTGCAGGATCAAAGAGCCTCCTGTGAACAGAAGGACACAGTTGGATGCAACCCAGTTCCCTTATCCATTAATTTGTGGATTTGGAAGTGCTCCCTGTGAGTGCAGCTCAGTGGCTTGTATCCAAAAACACTTTTGCATGACCAGGAAGCTTTTCCACTCCCAGTTATGCAGCCGTCTAACATACAACTTTTTGTTCCCCTGCTTCCAGGGGTCGCAGAAACCAAAGAAAAATGGGTGGGGGAGTCGCACAAGCAGAATCGCTTTGTACCTTTGCAGACAAGTCTCTCATTTTTGTTGAGGCAGAATTGCCTTTTATTCTGTTAAAGCACCACCAAGGGGAGTCACAGTTGCTCAGGTCATGCTGTGGCAGGAAGTACCCGCTCCACAGAGCACTCTGCCTGGCAAGATACCGGAGGGGCCAGAAGTGCATCTTTCTCTTTGTTACTTCCTCCATGTTTCACAGAATGTGTGCAGGTAGACTGTCCAGACTTTTTGAACGCTGGGGGTGGGGGGTGAATCGGCAGAGCCATGAATGTGGGACCCCCCCCCCTCCAATAAGTTTTGTGTCTTTCCTGGCCCTCTTAAAAGTGCATGTGGAACCTTAACTTTGGACTGAACAAAAATGCAGAACTTTTGCTCGCATTTTATTTTTGCTCTTACCTCTGTTTACAAGCATGCTCCCCTTCCCTTTGGTTCATGCTACTATCTCAGCCAACATTTCACATCTTTCTAACAAGCATTCTACCCTACCTTCAAATGTAACATTGGATCCAGACTTAGTTGCACAGCAGGTAGACTCACTGAAATAAATAGGACTTAACGCATGACTGACAAGGCAAATTGATTCCAGTAGTTGTGTTCTAAGTATGGACACACCACACAGAGTTGGAAGGGGTCCTGAAGGCCATGAAGTCCAACCCCCTGCTTGATACAGGAAGTGACATAATTAGAGCTTCCTCAATAGGTGGCTCTCCAGGCTTGCGTCATGAACTCCAGTAAGGAGAGACGAGTCCACCATTCGTCTTGGCCAGAGGTACAGAACAGAAGCCCCAGAGCAACATCTGGCCCTCCAAGGTTTCCCAGGAGGCCATGTCACCTCTCCCAGCCCCCAACAGTTAGGTGGTTTCCGGGTACTGGTGCAGGGTTCCAGCCCTTTCTGAAGCAATGAAATGCTTTTCCTGAGGGGGGACTGTCTGAAGCCACAACATGCTGTTAGTTGTGGGGCGGCCCCACCCTTTTGCCTCTAGCCCTGCTACCACTGCGGTGTGGTCCGCAAGGGAAGAAATTTGGCCCTCGGCTTGAAAGAGGATCTGTACCCCTGCTCTAGGCAGTGGGCTCTAGTATTGAATTGCTTTTCCCGTAGAATCAAACCTCCCTTTATCATATAAAGTCTGGGGATGGAGTCCAGCTAGTATTTAAAAAGAAAATGCAGGCTTCTGCTCTGTGGACATGCACTAAACTGGATTCTGATACATTCCCAGAAGAGTACTATGTGACACACAGAATACTGAACAGGCAAGTCAAAACTGTATTCCTGCTCTGCATTTTGAAGTACTGAATTCTGTTCTAGGATCTTTGCTGTCCTTTCCTTGCCCCAGCCTCCATTGTCTCACCCTGCACACGCTTTCCCCTCTTCTTCCTTCCTTCCATATACTGAATAGGAATTTCATTTCTTGCTTGCAGGATCTAGGGACTTGGATTGCCGCAACCACACTTCTAGCCCTTTTTGTCCAGATTATACTTACCTTTTCCCCTTGCAAAAATGCAAAGAAGTCTAGCCTTCAGCATCTCATTGCAGGGAACAGGCAGCTGTACGTGCACCGCCAAAATGAATAAATGCTTTCCAGACCCGTTTAACTTGGAGGACATTCTGCACTCAATACTAAAGTCCCGTGATTTTTTCTTCTTCTTCTTTTGTTTGCAGGTCACCTTTTAATGGAACTGTAAAACTAAAGTGTAGACAGCACCCGTCTTTTTTGTCCTCCTAAGTGCCGAAGGGCGTTAAAAGTTCAGAAGGGTAGTCACTCAGATGTGAAAAGCTCCTGAGGAAAGGAGAAGGAAGAGTGGGCAACACCGTTTTAGCCTTCTGTAAGTAAAGTAGTCATTAGCAGGGAGGGAAGTTGAAAGGCTCCGAATGTGGCGCTTTTCTTTCGTGAACACTGTGAAAAGTCTGCTTCCCACATGTCACGTGTGGATGTCACATTTTATACTGCGATCCATGTGTCTGTATTGTTCGGGATGCTTCACACTTTGCATGGTAACAGGCACGCGGTTTTCCCTGGGCGCTGGGACAGGCACAACTCCAGGTTCCCCTGTGAATGGTAGTTTTCAAAGGGGCAAATTCCCACCCTTGGGAAGATGCACCCTCACCCAGCCTCCCTCCTTTTTCCTCGCCTGTTTCAACCATGGTTTGCTGTCACATGTGTGCTCAGGCTACCTATGGCTTTATACCAGCCT
>NW_025335548.1:3515626-3517985 GCF_004798865.1 Varanus komodoensis
AGGCTGGCTTAGGGTAATCAACTCCTACCCCTAATCAAGGATTTCAGGCACCCTGTGAACTTGGATTGGTGCCCCATGCAGGCATTATTTCAAATGTGTGTCCAGCAGCTATGTCTCTCCTGTCTCTCCTATTTTTTATTCACATATTTACTTATAATATTTTCATGTTGATCGGGAGCCAGGAAGGGTAGCAGAGCATCTCATGTTAAACAGAGCCAGTGTGGCGTAGTGGTTAAGTGCATAGGACTGGGACTCAGATGATCTGGGTTCTAATCCTCGCTCAGCCATGGAGCCAACTGGGTGACTTTGGGCTGGTCACAGACTCTCAGCCCAACCTACCTCACAGGGTTGTTGTTGTGGGGAGAAGATGGCGGAGGAGATGTAAGCTGCCTTGAGCCCTTTGTTGGAAAAAGGCAGGATATAAATTGAAAAATAAAATAAAAATGAAATAAGTAAAGTGAACAATCGTTACCTGCAGACCTATAGTCTAAAAAAGACATGGCACAGAAGGAAAAGGAAGGAGGAGGGAATAGGGCAAACATTAAGTAATCTTTCAGCAGGACTGGTGGGATGGCCTTGCTCTCCATCTCATCTTGCTCAGTTCAGCCTGATGGAATGGCAGCTGGTGGAGACAGCTGTGGGAAGGGGAGCTTTCGCAAGGGGGAGAGGTTCAGTCAGCCCGGTGAAGTGGCCTTGTTCTAGCTCAGCTCAGCTCAGCTCCATGTCTTTCCCGATCTGGAGCCTGGGGCATTTCACCCACTCTTGTGTGAAAAAATGGGGGAACCATGTAGCTGCTAGATACAGATTTAAAGTAACGTCTGGTTTGATCCTCAGACTCCGCCTTAGAATGGTAACCTGGTTAGCACTCACTATGATTAGTATTGATGCAAGTATAATGCTAAATTATTATTAAAGCTGACACAGAAAATCCATGCCAGAGAGGAAGGGAGAAGGGGATCATATGTTCTTGGGACGGCAAACATTGATTTCCATCTGCACCAGCCATACCTTTGGGAGCTCTGGCTGATCCTGCCTTGGTCGCTTTTACATCTTATGATTCTTTAAAGCTGCCTTGAATTGTTAGCAAAATAAATTTGCTGATGAATAAATGCATGCATGCATGCAGCATTCATGGTGTGCATGCTGGAAAATGACACAGTGGATTACATTTGCATGTGTGCCAGCCTTTCAGGTGACCACTTGCCCGGTTGCCCTGGGTAAGTTCTTTATTTCTGCATTTCTTTAAAAGAAAGAAATTAACCCTGCCCTTCAGTATATGTTGTCCCAGGGGGACTATATTGCCAACAGGTGACCAGGACCAAGAATTTCTCCTTTACAGGTTATTTTTGGTGTGAGGAAAAAAAGAATCCATAGCGCACCCTTGGTTAATCCTTTGCTGAGCCTTTAGTGGATGTGTACGAACTGTTCAGCCTATGCTTCAGTTTCATGCCTCTAGCCTCCTGCCTGGCTGCAAACTGATGCACATTTACCTGCTGAAAAGAGAGGGACTTAACATCTGAGTCTGTACACACAAGAACAGGATATATGTAACAACGTACAAAAAAAGGACCCTTTGTGTGCGTTCTTTTGTCTTTCTGAGGAGGAAAGACTTGCTCCTTGGAAGTTACCTCGAGATAAAAATTTGTTGTTGTTAGTCGTGAAGTCCCGTCCAACCCATCACAACCCCAAGGGCAACATTCCTCCAGGCTCTCCTGTCCTGTACCCACCCCCCTGGCGTCCACTTAAGCTCAAAACCACTGCTTCAGTGACTCCATCTAGCCACCTCATCCTTTGCTGTCCCCTTCTTCTTTTGCCATCTATTGTTCCCAGCATTAGGCTCTTCTCCAGGGAGTTCTTCCTTCTCATTACGTGACCAAAGTATTTGAGTTTCATCTTCAGTATCTGGCCTTCTAAGGAGCAGTCAGGGTTGATCTCCTCTAAGACTGACTGGCTTGATCGCCTTGCAGTCCAAGGGACTTGCAGGAGTCTCCTCCAGCACCACAATTCAAAGGCCTCAGTCCTTCGGCACTCAGTCTTCCTTATGGTCCAGCTTTCACAGCCATACATTGCAACTGGGAAAACCATAGCCTTGACTATACGCACTTTTGTTGGCAGGGTGATGTCTCTGCTTTTTAGTATGCTGTCTAGATATGCCATAGCTAGAGGGAGAAAATTGCTCAGATTCGTCACGAGCTAGACTCTACTAGTGACTCAAAGGTTTCTGGGGAGATACCAATGCCACCGTCTGGTCCAAAATTAATGGATGAATTTCAGTTATTGTGGCCTGATGATGTGGACAAGGTGCTTGGACGAGTACGTCCCACCACTTGCCTATTGGACCCTTGCCCGTGCTTGGCGT